>NC_092105.1:6391000-6538588 GCF_045679555.1 Salvelinus alpinus | reverse complement strand
TTGTTGTTTTCCTTACCTGATAAAGGCTGAGATTAGGCTTCCCAAATGGTTCTGAACGACAATCATAGGGATGCGTTACTTTTCCACAAGATTTGCTAAAACTTCCAAGGCTCTGGCTGTCCTTTAATGTTTCTGGAAATGACCATCACAACCAATGAGCATAAAGCCATTAACAGCAGATCTCATTTGATTCCAAAAACCTGCAGGGTAAAAATAGACTTTCAACAGCAACAATAACAACATAAAAACATCTATTATTTAATCATACTGCTTGGATCAAATTTAATAAAAAATATGCATTTTTGAATATTTGAAAAAACACAGTGAAAGCTATAAAACAGCTCCAACATGCCGTATGTGACTCTCTGTCGTCTTATTGACTCACCTGCTGTCCAATTTTTCATTGTTTCTGAAGCTTTTATACATAATTTAATTGTCTAGTCCAGAGTTAGTAGCCTAGCCTGCTCCCCACAGAGACTGAAGAGGAAATATTCAGTAAACAGGATATCAACTGTAACTCGACACTCTTCACTCGACACTCCCCGCCCCCTAGGGCGCAACAAACATTCTTTTCATTTCATTCTTTCAGTCGTAGGCCAGATAAATGTTGGAAAGTTTGGGTTTTATGAGAGTTGTACTTGGAAAGGACCAAAACAGGAGAATTGGAGAAGTACTTTATTTACCCTGTTGGCGTAACTGATAGGAAAAGTAAACCAGTATGGGGGAAAAATGCACGCTGTTCCAAACGACTGAATTCATGTTCAATACCATAGCTTGTTGTATAATCCGATAGGGTGTATACATCACTTTTAATGGTGAGGTGTCACAAGTTTGATTTTCAGTTTCTTAACCCCCCCCCCCCAGCCACTCCTAGTCGCAACAAAACACACAAACACTTTTGTTTCTTTCACTCTCACAGTAAGTAAAGATGTCTAAAAACAAAACTAGAACTGTTCCTCCATATCTAGGACCAGTCTGTAGATTGAGGATCTAAGACCAGCCTGTAGATTGAGGATCTAGGACCAGTCTGTAGATTGAGGATCTAGGACCAGTCTGTAGATTGAGGATCTAGGACCAGCCTGAAGACTGAGGATCTAGGACCAGCCTGTAGATTGAGGATCTAGGACCAGCCTGTAGATTGAGGATCTAGGACCAGTCTGTAGATTGAGGATCTAGGACCAGCCTGTAGATTGAGGATCTAGGACCAGCCTGTAGATTGAGGATCTAGGACCAGCCTGTAGATTGAGGATCTAGGACCAGCCTGTAGATTGAGGATCTAGGACCAGCCTGTAGATTGAGGATCCAGGACCAGCCTGTAGATTGAGGATCTAGGACCAGCCTGTAGATTGAGGATCTAGGACCAGCCTGTAGATTGAGGATCTAGGACCAGTCTGTAGATTGAGGATCTAGGACCAGTCTGTAGATTGAGGATCTAGGACCAGCCTGTAGATTGAGGATCTAGGACCAGCCTATAGATTGAGGATCTAGGACCAGCCTATAGATTGAGGATCTAGGACCAGCCTGTAGATTGAGGATCTAGGACCAGCCTGTAGATTGAGGATCTAGGACCAGCCTGTAGATTGAGGATCTAGGACCAGTCTGTAGATTGAGGATTTTAAGATTAGACACTCTTGAATGTCCACAATCGAATGCAAGAAGTTGTTACATTTAAACTACGATCTCAACTACTCTCTAAAGCACGTATCCAAAAGGACATGTATTATGTGTAAAATATGACAGAGTAGGGAATTATTTTCTGAACTGAAAGGAATTACAAATGCAAATTCATATTCACATTGACGGAGAGAGAGAAAGCTTGTCAAAACAAGAACTGTACTTGCAGTTGGAATGACCCAAACAAACCAAACCGGTTTTCACACCAGAGGAGGTTCCTCAGAGAAGGAAGGGGAGAACCATCACACTCAATGAATTTCATAAAAATTGAAATTGTGAAAAAGTTGTCATTTTTAGATACAAGTATACTAAAATAAGTATTCACATGTCACCTAATAACTGACTAGAACACACTGTTTTAACATGAAGGTCTGCAGTAGCCTCAACAGCACTCTGCAGGGTAGCACCATGGTGTAGCCAGAGGACAGCTAGCTTCTGTCCTCCTCTGGATACATTGACTTCAATACAAAACCTAGGATGCTTTAGTTCTAGTTGCTATGTTGACGATGATGTTAGCTAATGTGGTGACAACGATGTGGGCTGTGTGTTGCGATTATGGTATGAAGGTTTGGCATTGAGCCTGTTTGGGATGCTCTGGATTGACATGTATGACAACGTTTTACAGTTCCCGCCAATATCCAGTAACTTCGCACAGCCATTGAAGAGGAGAGGGACAACATTCCACAGGCCACAATCAACAGCCTGATCAACTCTATGTGATGGTGATGTGTTGCGCTGCATGAGGCTACTACTTCACAGGAGAGCAGTTTGAACGTAAACGCGGATTTAAAAAAATAAATGTATTGTATGTATTAAAACTGCAAAAATGTTGCTCTCCACTTTCTGGAGGACTGAGTTTTGAAATCAGTGGAGACGCATCCATGAATGATGTAACGTTATACGGGTAAGAGTCTGGCTAGCTACATTATCTGACATTAAATGTTTCTAATTTTGACAGAAATTTTCTTTTCTAGCTATAGCCTAATGTTAGCTAGCTAACATTGAACCTGTGTCACGTGTGCTCCCTCTCCGGCCTCTAGGTCACCAGGCTGCTCGTTATGGTGCACACCTGTCACCATCGTTACACGCACCTTCGCCTCATGAGACTCATCTGGACTCCATCACCTACCGAATTACCTCCCCTATATCTGTCACTCCCTTTGGTTCTTTCCCCAGGCATTATTGTTTCTGTTCCTGTGTCAGTTCTGTGCGTTGTTCGTGTTTCTTAGTTTGTATTATGTTGTGTTTATTGATTAAAACACTCAATCCCTGAACTTGCTTCCTGACTCCCAGCGCACATCGTTCCAACCTGGTAGGTTAGCTACCTGCAGATTCATGCAGGGTAGTAACGTCATGAGTTGGGATCATGGTTCATTGTTTAGCTAGCTAGCTACATGGCTTAATAAAAGACTCCACTATGCAAGTAACCATTTCGGGTGCGTTTGTAAATTCAGTCTGACCCTCTACTCCGATTTCAGAGCACTCTCGTCTGAGTGTGCCAGAGAGCGCAGAATAAATGATGAATTTACAAACGCTCAATACCCGTTGAATATGGCTGGATGTCAGTAAACTTCAGTAAATTCATTGACCAGAGAGTCTACTGTGCGAAACGCTCTGAATTTACGAACGGACAATTTGACAGCACAGTTGCAGTCACCAACGCTCTGGATAACATAACAGCCTAACCAGCTCTTCTTGGGCCTATAATATTCAGTGAGATGTTCTCTCACTTAAATGTCTGGAAGTAGCTAGCATGTTAGCTTGGGTGCTTGACTGCTGTTGTTAGTAAGTCGCTCTGGATAAGAGCGTCTGCTAAATGACTTAAATGTAATGTAATGTAAATGTTAGTACAGAATGCTTGGATCAACCCTTAAAGAGATGGGTGTGGCTTAAGAGGGTGTGAACTATGCTGAATGGGTGTAGACAAAGAAGAGCTCTCCAGTAGGTACCAAAGCATTCAAAGGCCATTTTCTCAGAAATGAGTTTACAAGTTAATCAACTTTCAAAGCAGAATTCCTTTCCCAACTGTAGTGTATGAAATACCATTTTGTAGCTCGGAGTCTCTACTTTTATCCAATGTAAAAAAAAAAATACAATTTCAAATTTTGCTACATACTGTAAGACCGATTTGAGCCAGTCGGTTACAAATGCTCAGATGTTGACACTGGCTTCTGTCTTTTGACTGAGATGTGAAACTGATAGCAAACAGAAATAGATTGTTTACTTCAGGATCAGTTCCGCAACAGTGCAGATAGTTTAACCACTTTAACCACTTCCCTCTGATGGCAAGCAGCAGTATGAGTAAGCTCTTGTTCAAATCAAATAAAATGTTATTTGTCACATGCGCCGAATACAACAGGTTTAGACCCTTACAGTGAAATGCTACTCACGAGCCCCTAACCGAACAAAGCAGTTTAAAAAAAGGAAAAAAGAAAAGACGAATAAGAAATAAAAGTAACAAGTAATTAAAAGAGCAGCAGTAAAATAACAATAGCGAGACTATATACAGGGGGGGGGTACCGGTACAGAGTCAATCTGAAGATCCAGTTTGACTCTTTTTCCAGACAAAGTACGACTTATTTTTTACTACAGTAACTAATATAACACTCAATGTCGATAGAAAGTATTATGAGTAGATGCAATGAAAAACACATCTCACGGTTAAATGTCATTTTTATTCAATGCGAGCTGAAAATAAAAGATTTTCAGTTGCTAGAAAGACCTGTACAATAAAGTGGGTGGTGGTGAGCTCTATGTAAGCCTTTAAACCTACTGTATGTGCATATTTACTATATATACATAACCTTCTAGAAGGTTCTCTCATCTCCACAGAGGAACTCTGGAACTCTGTCAGAGTGACCATAACTCTAGGAAGATGAAACTACAGAATAACTAGCTCTCTGTCTGTCTCAATGGTGTGAAACAGATTGATCAAATCATAGGTATGAAACTACAGAATAACTAGCTCTCTGTCTGTCTCAATGGTGTGAAACAGATTGATCAAATCATAGGTATGAAACTACAGAATAACTAGCTCTCTGTCTGTCTCAATGGTGTGAAACAGATTGATCAAATCATAGGTATGAAACTACAGAATAACTAGCTCTCTGTCTGTCTCAATGGTGTGAAAAAGGGGGTAAATCTTTTTCAGATTGATCAAAGTCGACATCAAAAGTGTAAATATGCCGCCTTTTCGCTGCATCATAGAAGGAGACCTGTCCCTCCTCTATATCCAGATAGACCCCTACCTTTGAGGGTACAACCTGGTTCAGTATAGTGACTGGTGCAGTTGCACCCGTCATGAGTTGTCCAAGCTGCAGACGCAGAGTCCAGTAACCTCTCTTTGGACTCAGGTCAAAAAAGCCTTGTCATGTTGCTGACTCTCTAACCACCCCTATCCTCCACTCTGCCTTGCCCCTGACCCCCACCTCCCAGTAATGCCTTCCTGAGTTAAAACCTTTTGTCCCCAGTACACACCACCAACCATTGTACATTTTGGGAGTCATTTCATGGCAATCCCAGGGGTTCTCAATGATGGTGTTAATTTTCACTCTTTTCCTGTCAGGGGACAGTAGGAGACTTGGGTTGGCTGTTTTTTAATCCCGTGTGATCTTAGCTGGAAGGAGATAAATCAAATGAAGTTAGAAATTAGAAAGATAGTAGCAGGAGAAACCTTACTGTTTGTGACAAGATTTTTATGATGGTAATAAAAAAAAACTTCCTAGTTATATCATCCTAGATACACAGGCAACCAATTAAGTTTCTGTTCATACTAGAACACTGAAACTAGTTTTTGCATGTTATTAACTCGTTTGAATAAATATTTGCGTTGGCAATGAACCATACCAACCTGATGCTTTCAAAATCCATTTCCAAACTAATGAAACAGACAAGACATTTAGAATCATGTTAGCAATGAACAACTACAAAAATTATGTTTATTAAAAGAAAACAGACGTTATAACTGTGGAATTTGACGTACCCGAGTCAGGAATGTGATTCAGAGTCACTAAGGGAAAAATATTAAGAGAAAAACAAAACATATTAGATAAATTAACTGATTAATACAATGTATATGTTGACTTCTATAATAACACACAATGGTAGCAGACACTAACCTCTGCTTCTGAACCACTGCTTTGCAATAGAGACCTGTAAAATCGACAGCCATGTTATTCTACAGTTCAACAATGGAGCCCTGTAAATCAACAGCCATGTTATTCTACAGTTCAACAATGGAGCCCTGTAAATCAACAGCCATGTTATTCTACAGTTCAACAATGGAGCCCTGTAAATCAACAGCCATGTTATTCTATAGTTCAACAATGGAGCCCTGTAAAATCAACAGCCATGTTATTCTATAGTTCAACAATAGAGCCCTGTAAAATCAACAGCCATGTTAATCTACAGTTCAACAATGGAGCCCTGTAAAATCAACAGCCATGTTATTCTATTGTTCAACAATGGAGCCCTGTAAAATCAACAGCCATGTTATTCTACAGTTCAACAATGGAGTCCTGTAAAACAACAGCCATGTTATTCTATGTTCAACAATGGAGCCCTGTAAAATCAACAGCCATGTTATTCTATGTTCAACAATGGAGCCCTGTAAATCAACAGCCATGTTATTCTATGTTCAACAATGGAGCCCTGTAAATCAACAGCCATGTTATTCTATAGTTCAACAATGGAGCCCTGCAAATCAACAGCCATGTTATTCTATAGTTCAACAATGGAGCTCTGTAAATCAATAGCCATGTTATTCTATAGTTCAACAATGGAGCCCTGTAAAATCAACAGCCTGGTTAATCTACAGTTCAACTTTATATAAATGTCACTCATAGAGACATGAAACATGTCTGGTCCCTGTTGATCTAGAGTTTCCTCACTTCTGTCTCTTGTGAATTTCCCAGCTGGTATCTAGTAAACAACAGGTCAGGTGATTTATTACAATACTCTCTGTTTGCATTTCCCAACAGTAAATCACGTGTTACTTCCTCAAGAGCAACTGACTGTCAACACTGTTTGCACATGATGTGTGCTGTGTACAGTATGACTGTTGTATTAAAACCGGTTCCAGGTTTAGCTGGGCGGTTTCCCCGGATACAGATTCATTTAAATCCTGGATCTCCATGGAATATTATTTTTAGTCTAGGACTAAAATGTATTTTGTGTCCGTTTTAATTGCCCCATGGTGTATTTACCTGTCCAGTCTGTGGTGACTGCCCCGTGATGTATGTACCTGTCCAGTCTGTGGTGACTGCCCCGTGGTGTATTTACCTGTCCAGTCTGTGGTGACTGCCCCGTGGTGTATGTACCTGTCCAGTCTGTGGTGACTGCCCCATGGTGTATGTACCTGTCCAGTCTGTGGTGACTGCCCCGTGGTGTATTTACCTGTCCAGTCTGTGGTGACTGCCCCATTGTGTATTTACCTGTCCAGTCTGTGGTGACTGCACCATGGTGTATTTACCTGTCCAGTCTGCGGTGACTGCCCCCTGGTGTATGTACCTTTCCAGTCTGTGGTGACTGCCCCATGGTGTATTTACCTGTCCAGTCTGTGGTGACTGCCCCATGGTGCATTTACCTGGCCAGTCTGTGGTGACTGCACCATGGTGTATATACCTGTCCAGTCTGTGGAAACTGCACCATGGTGTAATTACCTGTCCAGTCTGTGGTGAGTGGTTCAGTTCCTCAGCCCACTGCAGTATGAAGTCTTGACGCTCCTCTTGACAAGATCCTTCCTCAGTCACTCTGGTCAGAAGGGAGATGTTTCTGATCTGTGAGGACTGGTACAGGACAACTGATTATGACTCATGACCATGTAAGATAAGGTCACATACGTTATTTTCACTACACAGAGGGACATACCTGAACTACCCTGCTCAGTTCAGCAGCAAGTTCTCTGTTGATTAATTTTGACTCATCAAAGGTGAAAACATCTTTCTCTTTGTCAGTTCCCTGGGGAAAGAGGGACAGTGATTGTGTGTGCTGAAAGGGATTATGTGGCAGTCTACTCCCCATCATTGTGATACTGCTGTGGAAGGTCTACTTTGTCTAAGCAGTAGACAAACCATGTATTTAATTCACCTTACCTCTCTGTGTGCCAACAACTCAAGCACTTTACGCCTGAGGCCTTCCTTCACCTTTGAAAACTGTTGAATAGAACCAAGTACGGGCATTACAACGCCGACTGCGTTGGACAAACAAGACGTAGCATACAGACAGAGCAACATAGAACAAAAAGCAGCAAGACAAAATTCATAAAAGCAACAAAGTGTTTCCACACCTCACAAGTTACTTCTTAGATTGCTTCAGAAAATAGTGTTTGAACTGTGGAAGGATGTCCAGATACTTGACAGGAATAATCAAAGTATTGACTAATAGAACAAAAAGAACGTTCTGCATAGTGGAGCTCCTTCATAATATATTAATGGTCATTTAAAGCTACGTTATTACGGCCCAAGTTTCAATGACCTTTTTAGTGGGGTTCCTGTTTCTGTCAGATGAGACCGTCATGACCCGAAACGTTGGTTTCGTGTGACCCGTGTCAAGAAAGGTGCATCGCATATCTGTCCGTTGAATCAAAACTTGAAATTGAAACCTCCCCATACCTGTTTCTGACAAGAGTTGTTTACCAGACACACACAGCACATAATGACAGGGTGAGGGCATGTCTGAGCATCTAAAACACATCAAATCTTATCTATGACACAGACTAATTTTAATCCCTCTTCAGCTGAGAAGTAATGCTCATTCTACTGAGATGCACAGTGCACGCATAGGCAGTTACAACTAAAATGCAACCCACTATGAGGGGAATTTCTACCACAAAATGTGACTGCGATATTCAGGTCCAAGACGACGACCGGCAAGTTCAGCATGGTGGCAGCACTTTAACTTTATGTGTTTGTTTTAAATGTCACTGGAAATAATTGCATCTGCAATCTAGATGAAAGAATAGTAAATTCTCAGCAACTTCTCAGTCACACAAACACTTTTGATGGAATTCAGCACTTCTTATTTGAAAGGAATGCTATATACACTAAACTTTCATAGCACCTTGGCACAAACCAAAACGATCATCGAAGGCCCGTCTGATATCGCAAATTAATGGTGGAGATCTTATAATAACTATATGCCTTCTCTTATCAGGGGTGATATCCATCAATTCCCCTGGACCTCACTTTATCACCAACCCCATCAAACGGCCTGGACCTCAGTTTATCACCAACCCCATCAAACGGCCTGGACCTCAGTTTAACACCAACCCCATCAATGCCCTGGACCTCAGTTTAACACCAACCCCATCAAACGCCCTGGACCTCAGTATAACACCAACCCCATCAATGCCCTGGACCTCAGTTTAACACCAACCCCCATCAATGCCCTGGTCCTCAGTTTATCACCAACCCCATCAAACGGCCCGGACCTCAGTTTAACACCAACCCCATCAAACGGCCTGTGCACCCATGTTCCTCTTGCGAACGGTGGATAAAGAGTAACAGAAAAGCTTTCGTGTGTTATTAAATGTGCGCAGTGGATTCATCTAAAAATGCAGCGATCCTAGCTTTGGACATGGGGTCAATGAAGCTTACCGTTGCTGTCGGTGTGCTGTACCCGCGGGGGGTGTCAGCATTGAAGGTGGAGTTGGACCAGAGGACTTACCGAGGGTGGAGAGTGCACCGGAGGAGGGGGGGTCCACAGCGGAGCGGAGACCACCAGAGGCGAGTGACGGGGTACACGGTGGTGAGGTAAAATTAGTAGCACCTGGGGAGGGGTGTTCCATGGCAACAGAGAGGCCACCTGAGGCAGTGCAGTGGCAAGATGGTAGCGCAGTGAGAGGCGAGTTACAAGTGGATTGGGAATTCAATGAGGCCTTTGGGAAGAAGGGCCTACATTTTGTGCACTTCAACGGCCGAAGCCTACTACCGAAGATCGATGAGATACGCCTGTTGGTTTGCAAATCAGAGATGGGTGTCTTGTGTTTTATGGTTGGATTCATCTGTTTGTGACTCAGAAATTGAGATAACCTTTTCTCAATAGGGGGGGCGCTGTTTTCACTTTGTAAAAAATCGTTCCCAAATTAAACTGCCTCGTACTCAATTCTTGCTTGTACAATATGCATATTATTATTACTATTGGATAGAAAACACTCTCTAGTTTCTAAAACCGTTTGAATTATATCTGTGAGTAAAACAGAACTCATTTTGCAGCAAACTTCCTGTCAGGAACTGAAATCGGGGGCTCTGTTCCAGGGTCAGCCTATTAATTTGCATGAGATCTATGAGTCTACATGCACTGCATACGCCTTCCACTAGATGTCAGTAGGCAGTGAGAATTGGAATGGGGTGTATAGCTCTATCTGAGGCCGAACAAGAGCTCTTGGAACCGTGGGTCTAGTCTTTTCACCGTTCGGCTTGGCGCGAGACGGACCTCAGGATTGTGTTCTGAAAAGCTTTCGTTATCGACGTTAGATATATCCGGCTCTGATTTTATTTGATATATGTGTTAAAAACATCATAAACTAGTTATTTTAAACCGACTTATATCAGTTTATATCAGTTTATTGCGATTTTCTGGAATTTCTTTGTCTTGCGTTATGGTGATTTGGACACTGCTGCGCCACATGGCTAGCGTTGGCTGCAAAGTCTACAGATGAAGAGGGCATTCTACAACCAAACAATGATTATTCTGGACAAAGGACCCCTTGTACAAGATTCTGATGGAAGATCATCAAAAGTAGGAACCATTTATGATGTTATTTCGTATTTCTATCGAAAATGTGTCGTCGTAATTTGGGCGCTGATTTTGGGTGCTGTCTCGCTATAACGTAAGCTGTATGTCGTACTAAAGTTATTTAAAAAAAAATCTAACACAGCGGTTGCATTAAGAACTAGTGTATCTTTCATTTGCTGTCCAACCTGTATTTTTTAGTAAAGTTTATGATTAGTTATTTGATTAGGATTAGGTGAGTATCAGAAATATATCCGGATAATTTTGTGCAGTTTGGCTACGTATTCACATTGTTCAACCACGAATTGTACCGCTAAATATGCACATTTTCGAACAAACCATATATGTATTGTGTAATATGATGTTATAGGACTGTCATCTGATGAAGTTTATGAAGGTTAGTGAAATAATTAATATCTTTTGCTGGTTTTGTCGCCAATCGCTACCGTTGCCTTGAATCAATGCTGTTGTGTGGTTGGATATTGTAGTAAGCTAATATAATGCTATATTGTGTTTACGCTGTAAAACACTTAAAAAATCTGAAATATTGGCTGCATTCACAAGATGTTTGTCTTTAATTTGCTGTACAGCATGTATTTTTCATAAATGTTTTATGATGAGTATTTAGGTATTTCACGTTGGTCTCTGTAGTTATTCTAGCTGCTTTGGTGAGATTTTGTAATAGTGGCTGCAATGTAAAACTATGATTTATACCTGAAATATGCACATTCTTCGAACAAAACATATGCTATACAATAAATATGTTATCAGACTGTCATCTGATGAAGTTGTTTCTTGGTTAGTGACTATTTATATCTTTATTTGGTCGAATTTGTGATAGCTACCTATGCGGTAAAAAAATTGTGAAAATATGCGGTTGAGACTTTTGCTATGGCGGTTAGCTAATAGAAATACATATTGTGTTTTCCCTGTAAAACATTTTAAAAATCGGAAATGATGGCTGGATTCACAAGATGTGTATCTTTCATCTGGTGTCTTGGACTTGTGATTTCATGATATTTAGATGCTAGTATTTACTTGTGGCGCTATGCTAGGCTATGCTAGTCAGCTTTTTTACTGATGAGGGTGCTCCCGGATCCGGGATTGTGACCAAGTAGAAGTTGAGATAAGTAACTCTGTTGTCAGGAAGGATCGGAACGGTGCGTTTGTGCGTTTGTAAGATCAGACATTACTTTTAACGTCAGATCAGATTTAAACGCTGATCTGGAGATTGTCTGGCTGGATATCTGCCTTCCCAAAACCAAGCCGATTGTGTTGGGGGTGTGTTATAGGCCGCCGAAGCAGAATGCATTCTATGAAGGTCTTGAAATTGTGTTGTCAAACTGTAATGATTCCCTGTTGAAGGAAATACTTATGTTAGGGGATTTCAATACTGATGTCTGCAAAAAGAATAGCCCGACCCACAATGTCTTTATGCACTGTTGTAGATCACTTGCTCTGACCTAAATGATAAAAGATCCCACCAGGATATGTGAAACAGTGCAAAGTACAATTGACTTAATATTGGGGTCTGATTAATCTAAAATATCGCAGAGTGGAGTAATAGTATATGTAATCAGTGATCATTTTATTATATTTTGCACAAGGAGGATTTTTTAAGATATATTTAAGTGTCACAAAACCGTTAGAATCAGAGGATTCAAAAAATACTGTGTTGAAAAGTTTAGGGAGAAAGTGGGTAAAATTGACTGGTCACCTGTGTTGGATAGTGTAGGGGTAGACAGTGCCTGGGAAGCTTTTAAATGTAGATTCCTTGATGTGGTGAATGTGATGGCTCCCATTAGACGGGTCAGGGTAAAGCAGAGGATTCCTTGATGTGGTGAATGTGATGGCTCCCATTAGACGGGTCAGGGTAAAGCAGAGATCTAGCCCTTGGTTTAATCAGGAGATTCTAGAATCTATCCAAGCAAGGAATAAGGCCTTTAAGAAATGTAAGAACTGTCAAGAGCAGCGTGATTTTGTCCTATATAAACGTTACAGAAATGAAGCACAGAGCAGGATGGATGAGGCTAAGAGGGGTTACTTTGCTGAGAAAATAAATGAGAACAAAAATGACCCTAAAAAGCTTTGGAAATCATTTAAAGAACTAGGTTGTAGTAGTACTACCAAAAACAAACTAAACAGTATCGGACTGAACATCAGAGGGGAGATGGTATATGAAAAAGCAGAAATTGCCAATGGTTTCAACTCTTTTTTTACTTCTGTTGCCAGCAAGCTGGTTAGCCAGCTGCTCACCAGTTCTGGTTTGTATGGAAGCAACCAAGTGAAGAAGTATTATGTAGAGTTAGGGGTTCAGCCAAACTCTTTTTCTTTTGCAAAGGTAGCAACAATGCCAGGACAACATTTTTGGCTAGAAATCCAAGCTGCTTGATAAGGACTCCTCATTCCATGCCATTTTGACTATGCTAGTACTTCCTGGTTTGGGGGCTTATCTAAACGTATGAAGGGGAAGCTCCAGATAGCCCAGAATAAGCTGATCAGGGTAGTATTGAAGGCAGGAGCTGCTTTCAGGAACTAAACTGGCTGCTTGTTGAGGCTAGGGTGTCCCAGATTAGACTAGGTTTCGATTACAGGAATATTTATGGTCCTGCGCCCAGATATCTAAGTGATTACTGTCCTCGTGTTACTGGATGCACACAATCACAGCACCAGATCAGGTGTTACTGATGTGTGCTTATACAGGTTCAGGAGTAATGCTGGGAAAGGTACTCTCTTGTATACTGGAGCCTCAGAGTGGAATGAGTTGCCTCTGCCTATAAAAACAATGTCCTCTCTGGGCAGCTTTAAAAATTAAGTAAAAATATGTTTGATGTCTTCTGTGCCCATCTGAATAACCCCTATGATGTAACTGGAATGATGAGATAGATGTTCTTCTTCTCTGTTTTATTATTTCACTGCCATACTGTGTTTAACTGTGTTCGATCTTGCCTAGACATCTTGTCTCAAAAAGGACCTCAATGGAAATAAGTCCCAGACTTTATTATTTTTTATCCTCTGATTTTACTCACGTGCATGTAAAGGCTTTTTCAAGTTTTTATGTGTGCTTGTTTTTTTTTTTAATGATCGAATTAATAAACTTATCTAAACTAAATGATGTAAACTCATTCTTGGTTTGATGAAAGGTTGTGATGAACAGGTTCTGGTATTGTTCTCTCTTTTTGTTCTCGTCTGGAAAAGATGCACTTTGCACTCTTTGTTGGTCTACTTCTAGCAGCTATTTTATGAAGCAACTTCAGATAACAACTGTTATCGCTGCTGTAAATGTGAGAAGCTACATTTCAAACTACCAGCCGTCTGTGATGCCATCTTTGTCCTATAATGATGTCCTAATACGCAGTGAGAGTATAGAATGCAGAATCCTTCCTGTTGTTCATCTCCATCCAGAGAATGAAGAACTTGTTTTGTTCATGGTATGTATAGTCTCAGAGACTCCACCCTCTAGCACTACCTCCAACCTCCAACCAGTCTTTTGAGCTTCTAGTCATGAAATCTATGCAGCCTACTCAATCACTTTTTATAGCTACTGTTTACAGGCCTCCTGGGCCATATACAGCGTTCCTCTCTGAGTTCCCTGAATTCCTAGCAGACCTTGTAGTCATAGCAGATAATATTCAAATTTTTGGTGATTTTAATATTCATATGGAAAAGTCCACAGACCCACTCCAAAAGGCTTTCGGAGCCATCATCGACTCAGTGGGTTTTGTCCAACATGTCTCTGGACCTACTCACTGCCACAGTCATACTCTGGACCTAGTTTTGTCCCATGGAATAAATGTTGTAGATCTTAATGTTTTTCCTCATAATCCTGGACTATCGGACCACCATTTTATTACATTTGAAATCGCAACAAATAATCTGCTCAGACTCCAACCAAGGAGCATCAAAAGTCGTGCTATAAATTCTCAGACAACACAAAAATTCCTTGATGCCCTTCCAGACTCCTTCTGCCTACCCAAGGACGTCAGAGGACAAAAATCAGTTAACCACCTAACTGAGGAACTCAATTTAACCTTGCGCAATACCCTAGATGCAGTTGCACCCCTAAAAACGAAAAACATTTGTCATAAGAAACTAGCTCCCTGGTATACAGAAAATACCCGAGCTCAGAAGCAAGCTTCCAGAAAATTGGAACGGAAATGGCGCCACACCAAACTGGAAGTCTTCCGACTAGCTTGGAAAGACAGTACCGTGCAGTATCGAAGAGCACTCACTGCTGCTCGATCATCCTACTTTTCCAACTTAATTGAGGAAAATAAGAACAATCCAAAATTTATTTTTGATACTGTTGCAAAGCTAACTAAAAAGCAGCATTCCCCAAGAGAGGATGGCTTTCACTTCAGCAGTAATAAATTCATGAACTTCTTTGAGGAAAAGATCATGATCATTAGAAAGCAAATTACGGACTCCTCTTTAAATCTGCGTATTCCTCCAGGGCTTAGCTGTCCTGGATCTGCACAGCTCTGCCAGGGCCTGGGATCGGGAGAGACACTTAAGTGTTTTAGTACTATATCTCTTGACACAATGATGAAAATAATCATGGCCTCTAAACCTTCAAGCTGCATACTGGATCCTATTCCTACTAAACTACTGAAAGAGCTGCTTCCTGTGCTTGGCCCTCCTATGTTGAACATAATAAACGGCTCTCTATCCACCGGATGTGTACCAAACTCACTAAAAGTGGCAGTAATAAAGCCTCTCTTGAAAAAGCCAAACCTTGACCCGGAAAATATAAAAAACTATCGGCCTATATCGAATCTTCCATTCCTCTCAAAAATTTTAGAAAAAGCTGTTGCGCAGCAACTCACTGCCTTCCTGAAGACAAACAATGTATACGAAATGCTTCAGTCTGGTTTTAGACCCCATCATAGCACTGAGACTGCACTTGTGAAGGTGGTAAATGACCTTTTAATGGCGTCAGACCGAGGCTCTGCATCTGTCCTCGTGCTACTAGACCTTAGTGCTGCCTTTGACACCATCGATCACCACATTTTTTTGGAGAGACTGGAAACCCAAATTGGTCTACACGGACAAGTTCTGGCCTGGTTTAAATCTTATCTGTCGGAAAGATATCAGTTTGTCTCTGTGAATGGTTTGTCCTCTGACAAATCAACTGTACATTTCGGTGTTCCTCAAGGTTCCGTTTTAGGACCACTATTGTTTTCACTATATATTTTACCTCTTGGGGATGTCATTCGAAAACATAATGTTAACTTTCACTGCTATGCGGATGACACACAGCTGTACATTTCAATGAAACATGGTGAAGCCCCAAAATTGCCCTCGCTAGTAGCCTGTGTTTCAGACATCAGGAAGTGGATGGCTGAAAACTTTCTACTTTTAAACTCGGACAAAACAGAGATGCTTGTTCTAGGTCCCAAGAAACAAAGAGATCTTCTGTTAAATCTGACAATTCATCTTGATGGTTGTAAAGTCGTCTCAAATAAAACTGTGAAGGACCTCGGCGTTACTCTTGACCCTGATCTCTCTTTTGACGAACATATCAAGACTGTTTCAAGGACAGCTTTTTTCCATCTACGTAACATTGCAAAAATCAGAAATGTTCTGTCCAAAAATGATGCAGAAAAGTTAATCCATGCATTTGTTACTTCTAGGTTAGACTACTGCAATGCTCTACTTTCCGGCTACCCGGATAAAGCACTAAATAAACTTCAGTTAGTGCTAAATATGGCTGCTAGAATCCTGACTAGAACCAAGAAATTTGATCATATTACTCCAGTGCTAGCTTCCCTACACTGGCTTCCTGTTAAGGCAAGGGCTGATTTCAAGGTTTTACTGTTAACCTATAAAGCGTTACATGGGCTTGCTCCTACCTATCTTTCCGAGTTGGTCCTGCCGTACATACCTACACGTACGCTACGGTCACAAGACGCAGGCCTCCTAATTGTCCCTAGAATTTATAAGCAAACAGCTGGAGGCAGGGCTTTCTCCTATAGATCTCCATTTTTATGGAATGGTCTGCCTACCCATGTGAGAGACGCAGACTCTGTCTCAACCTTTAAGTCTTTACTGAAGACTTATCTCTTCAGTAGGTCATATGATTGAGTGTAGTCTGGCCCAGGAGTGTGAAGGTGAACGGAAAGGCTCTGGAGCAACGAACCACCCTTGCTGTCTCTGCCTGGCCGGTTCCCCTCCACTGGGATTCTCTACCTCTAACCCTATTACAGGGGCTGAGTCACTGGCTTACTGGTGCTCTTCATGCCTTCCCTAGGAGGGGTGCGTCACTTGAGTGGGTTGAGTTACTGACGTGATCTTCCTGTCTGGGTTGGTGCCCCCCCTTGGTTTGTGCTGTGGTGGAGATCTTTGTGGGCTATACTCAGCCTTGTCTCAGGATTGTAAGTTGGTGGTTGAAGGTATCCCTCTAGTGGTGCGGGGGCTGTGCTTTGGCAAAGTGGGTGGGGTTATATCCTTCCTGTTTGGCCCTGTCCGGGGGTATCTTCGGATGGGGCCACAGTGTCTCCTGACCCCTCCTGTCTCAGCCTCCAGTATTTATGCTGCAGTAGTTTGTGTCGGGGGGCTAGGGCCAGTTGGTTATATCTGGAGTACTTCTCCTGTCTTATCCAGTGTCCTGTGTGAATTTAAGTATGCTCTCTCTAATTCTCTCCTTCTTTCTCTCTCTCGGAGGAACTGAGCCCTAGGACCATACGTCAGGACTACCGGGCATGATGACTCCTTGCTGTCCCCAGTCCACCTGGCCTTGCTGCTGTTCCAGTTTCAACTGTTCTGCCTGCGGTTATGGAACCCCTACCTGTCCCAGACCTGCTGTTTTCAACGCTTAAATTATCGGCTATGAAAAGCCAACTGAAATGTATTCCTGATTATTATTTGACCATGCTTGTCATTTATGAACATTTTGAACATCTTGGCCATGTTCTGTTATAATCTCCACCCGGCACAGCCAGAAGAGGACTGGCCACCCCTCATAGCCTGGTTCCTCTCTAGGTTTCTTCCTAGGTTTTGGCCTTTCTAGGGAGTTTTTCCAAGCCACCGTGCTTCTACACCTGCATTGCTTGCTGTTTGGGGTTTTAGGCTGGGTTTTTTGTACAGCACTTCGAGATATTAGCTGATGTACGAAGGGCTATATAAAATAAACTTGATTGATTGATTGAACCAGTCTCAGAGACTCCACCCTCTAGCACTACCTCCAACCAGCCTGAGACTCTACCTTCTCTGCACTACCTCCAACCAGTCTCACACTCCACCCTCTCAGCACCACCTCAACCAATCTCAGAGACTCCTCCCTCTCTACACTACCTCAACCAGTCTCAGAGACTCCACCTTCTCTGCACTACCTCAACCAGTCTCAGACTCTACCCTCTCTGCACTACCTCAACCAGTCTCAGACTCCTCCCTCTCTGCACTACCTCCAACCAGTCTCAGACTCCACCCTCTCTGCACTACCTCCAATCAGTCTCAGAGACTCCTTCCTCTCTGCACTACCTCCAACCAGTCTCAGAGATTATACCCTCTCTGCACTACCTCCAACCAGTCTCAGAGATTATACCCTCTCTGCACTACCTCCAACCAGTCTCAGAGACTCTACCCTCTCTGCACCACCTCAACCAGTCTCAGAGACTCCTCCCTCTCTGCACTACCTCCAACCAGTCTCAGAGACTCCACCCTCTCTGCACCACCTCAACCAGTCTCAGAGACTCCTCCCTCTCTGCACTACCTCCAACCAGTCTCAGAGACTCCTCCCTCTCTGCACTACCTCCAACCAGTCTCAAACTCCACCCTCTCTGCACTACCTCCAATCAGTCTCAGAGACTCCTCCCTCTCTGCACTACCTCCAACCAGTCTCAGAGACTCTACCCTCTCTGCACTACCTCCAACCAGTCTCAGAGACTCCTCCCTCTCTACACTACCTCAACCAGTCTGAGACTCCACCCTCTCTGCACTACCTCCAACCAGTCTCAGAGACTCTACCCTCTCTGCACTACCTCCTACCAGTCTCAGAGACTCCTCCCTCTCTGCACTACCTCCTACCAGTCTCAGAGACTCTACCCTCTCTGCTGCCCCTCCACCAGTTGTCCATTTCACACATTGTTTTTTAAATGAATGATACAGAAAGTGAAATGAAGTGTCACTACAATATACAGCCATCTAATAAATATTACAATACTGTACAATTGAAACATGGTGATCTCAATGAAAGTTGTTCATGACAACTCAGATATAAATGAGAAATCATGCCACCTAGACTCAGAAACGCAGAAATGTCAGACTAGGGAACTCGTTGTAGAAAGATGAGCTCTGAGTTTCCCGCTTGGAAAGTATCAGAATTAACCAATAGGAAGCTCTATGCAAAAAAACATATGCACATTTTTACTTGGAGGTTGTGCGTTGTCTTGGAAGCACCAAATTGTTGTGAAACCAATACGAAGAAAACCAGGATGATATCGTGTGTTTGTAGACAAAATGGGAATTTGTATTTAGTCATTAAAGAATGGCAAATAGTTCAAATGAAACACGTTTTATATATATACACAGTTGAAGTCAGAGGTTTACATACACTTAGGTTGGAGTCATTAAAACTCTATTTTAAACCACTCCACAGATTTCTTGTTTACGAACTATAGTTTTGGCAAGTCGGTTAGGACATCTACTTTGTGCATGACACAAGTCATTTTTCCAACAATTGTTTACAGACATATTATTTCCCTTATAATTCACTGTATCACTATTCCAGTGGGTCAGAAGTTTACATACACTAAGTTGACTGTGCCTTTAAACAGCTTGGAAAATTCCAGAAAATGATGTCATGGCTTTAGAAGCTTCTGATAGGCTAATTGACATAATTTGAGTCAATTGGAGGTGTACCTGTGGATGTATTTCAAGGCCTACCTTCAAACTCAGTGCCTCTTTGCTTGACATCATGGGGAAATCATAAGAAATCAGCCGAGACCTCAGAAAACAATTGTAGACCTCCACAAGTCTGGTTCATTCTTGGGAGCAATTTCCAAAGGCCTGAAGGCACCACATTCATCTGTACAAACAATAGTATAAACACCATGGGACCATGCAGCAGTCATACCACTCAGGAAGGAGACGCGTTCTGCGCCTAGAGATGAACGTACTTTGGTGCAAATCAATCCCAGAACAACAGCAAAGAACCTTGTGAATATGCTGGAGGAAACCAGTACAAAAGTGTCTATATCCACAGTAAAACGAGTCCTAGATCGACATAACCTGAAAGGCCGCTCAGCAAGGAGAAAGCCACTGCTCCAAAACCGCCATATAAAAGCCCGACTACGATTTGCAACTGCACATGGGGACAAAGATCGTACTTTTTGGAGAAATGTCCTCTGGTCTGATGAAACAAAAATAGAACTGTTTGGCCATAATGACCATCGTTATGTTTGGAGGAACAAGGGGGAGGCTTGCAAGCCGAAGAACACCATCCCAACCGTGAAGCACGGGGGTGGCAGCATCATGTTGTGGGGGTGCTTTGCTGCAGGAGGGACTGGTGCACTTCACAAAATAGATGGCAACATGGGGAAAGAAAATTATGTGGATATATTGAAGCAACATCTCAAGACATCAGTCAGGAAGTTAAAGCTTGGTTGCAAATGGGTCTTCCAAATGGACAATGACCCCAAGCATACTTCCAAAAATATGGCAAAATGGCTTAACCTGTCTGGCCCCGGGGTTCCGCTAGCGGAACTCCTCCCACATTCCACTGAATATTCAAAAAATATTTTTGAGAAATATTTAACTTTCACACATTAACAAGTCCAATACAGCAAATGAAAGATAAACATCTTGTGAATCCAGTCAACATGTCCGATTTTTTAAATGTTTTACAGCGAAAACACCACGTATATTTATGTTAGCTCACCACCAAATACAAAAAAGCACAGACATTTCTTTCACAGCACAGGTTGCTTGCAGAAAACCAACCAAACTAACCAAGAACCAACCAAACTAACCAAGAAACAACGTCATCAGATGACAGTCTTATAACATGTTACACAATAAATCTATGTTTTGTTCGAAAAATGTGCATATTTGAGCTATAAATCAGTTTTACATTGCAGCTACCATCACAGCTACCATCAACAATAGGACCGAAGCAGCCAGAGTAATTATAGAGACCAACGTGGAATACTTAAATACTCATCATAAAACATTTCTGAAAAATGCATGGTGTACAGCAAATGAAAGACAAGCATCTTGTGAATCCAGCCAATATTTCAGATTTTTTAAGTGTTTTACAGCGAAAACACAATATAGCATTATATTAGCTTACCACAATAGCCAGAAACACAAGCCATTTACCAGCAGCAAAAGTTAGCGATCGTAACAAACCAGCAAAAGATATATAATTTTTGACTAACCTTGATAAGCTTCATCAGATGACAGTCCTATAACATCAGGTTATACATACACTTATGTTTTGTTCGAAAATGTGCATATTTAGAGCTGAAATCAGTGGTTATACATTGTGCTAACGTAGCATCTTTTTCCCAGAATGTGCTGATATTTTTCTAAAACTCACCTATTCTGACCAAATAACTATAAATAAACATGACTAAAAAATACATGTTGCATAGGAAATGATAGATACACTAGTTCTTAATGGAATCGCCGTGTTAGAATTCTAAAAATAACTTCATTACGACATCCAGCTTATGTTATAGCGAGAGCCTGCCCAAAATCTGGGCGCTAACTACTAGTACACATGTTCGACAGATATATGAAATAGCATCATAAAATGGGTCCTACTTTTGATGATCCTCCATCAGAATGTTGTACAAGGGGTCCTTTATCCAGAACAATCGTTGTTTGGTTTTAGAATGGCCTTTTTCCCTCGCGAATTAGCAAGCAAAACTAGCCAAGTGGCGCTAAGCTGTCCATCTTCACCAAACGCAAAGAACGCAACACGTCTAAACTCCCGAAAAAATTTCAATAATCTAATAAAACTATATTGAAAAAACATACTTTACGATGAAATCTTCACATTTATCAAATAAAATCAAAGCCGGAGATATAAGACGTCTATAACGATTGCTTTTCAGAAGCCAATACTGGTGACCTTTATGCGCTTCCTGAACAAAGGAATTCTGGGGTCATGTCATTCCAAGCTGTCTCTTTTGACCATAGAAAGCGATTGAGACCCCATTTCACCTTTCACAGCCTATTGACATCTAGTGGAAGGCGTATGAAGTGCATGTATAGTCATAAATCTCAAGCAAAATGATAGGGAGCCCCTGGAACAGAGCCTCGATTTGAGATTTTTCACTTTCTGACAGGAAGTTTGCTGCAAAATGAGTTCTGTTTTACTCACAGATATAATTCAAACGGTTTTAGAAACTTGAGAGTGTTTTCTATCCAATAGCAATAATAATATGCATATTGTACGAGCAAGAATAGAGTACGAGGCCGTTTAAATTGGGCACGATTTTCCCCCAAAGTGAAAATAGCGCCCTCTGTCCTCAACAGGTTTTAAGGACAACAAAGTCAAAGTATTTGAGTGGCCATCACAAAGCCCTGACCTAAAGCCTATAGAACATTTGTGGGCAGAACTGAAAAAGTGTGTGCAATCAAGGAGGCCTATAAACCTTACTCAGTTACACCAGCTCTGTCAGGAGGAATGGGCCAAAATTCACCCAACTTATTGTGGGAAGCTTGTGGAAGGCTACCCGAAACGTTTGACCTAAGTTAAACAATTTAAAGGCAATGCTACCAAATACTAATTGAGTGTATGTAAACTTCTGACCCACTGGGAATGTGATGAAAGAAATAAAAGCTGAAATAAATCATTCTCCCAACTATTATTCTGACATTTCACATTCTTAAATAAAGTGGTGATCCTAACTGACCTAAGACGGAATATTTAATGGGATGAAATGTCAGGAATTGTGAAAAACTGAGTTTAAATGTATTTGCCTAAGGTGTATGTAAACTTCCTACTTCAACTGTATATAGTACTAGTCAAAAGTTTGGACACACCTACTCATTCAAGGGTTTTTCTTTATTTTTAATACTTTCACGTTGTACAGTAATAGTGAAGACGTCGAACTCTGAAATAGTTTGTAAGGAATTCTAGGTCAGGTGAACAAAAAGACTTCCTGTAGAGTTCCTGTATGTTGTTATGATCACACCATGATTCGTTAATCATAAGCCATACACCCCCGCCCTTCTTCTTACCAGAGAGTTGTTTGTTTCTGTCGGGAGCGATGCGTGAAGAAACCGGGTGGCTGTACCGACTCTGATAACGAGTGAGCCACTTTAATAATAAAATATTGGATGTAATAAATGTATCACTAGGTCACTTTAAACAATGCCACTATATAAAATCTTTACATACCCTACATTACTCATCTCAAATGTATGTACTGTACTCTATACCATCTACTGCATCTTGCCATCTTTATGTAATACATGTATCACTAGCCACTTTAAACAATGCCACTTTATATGTTTACATACCCTACATTCCTCATCTCATATGTATATACTGTACTCTATACCATCTACTGCATCTTGCCTATGCCGTTCTGTACCATCACTCATTCATATATTTATATGTACATATTCATATTCATTCCTTTACACTTGTGTGTATAAGGTAGTTGTTGTGAAATTGTTAGGTTAGGTTACTCGTTGGATATTACTGCATTGTCGGAAACTAGAAGCACAAGCATTTCGCTACACTCGCATTAACATCTGCTAACCATGTGTATGTGACAAATTTTATTTTATTTTATTTGACATAGACAGACTTACCTGAATTACACAGCACACAGTGACAGGGTCTGAGCACATCAATAATGGTCAGCCTCTATAGAGAGAACCTGTCCTCACGAAAACTATGCAGTTAGCGACACCTTGTGGTGAAACAAAACAATGTCTATTTGTATTTTTTCTTCTTTTTTTTCTCTAATGCATACATTCAACCACTAGATGGCACTGTGAGGTAATTATTTATAAGGTATCTCCAGCCAAATGGCATCGTTGGGTTCAATTCAGTTTTCAGATCAGCAAGGAGGATGTGGATCGAAATGACATTTTTAATTAAAGAATCCTCGTAGAAAAACAAAAGTGTTTTCTATTCACTTCTTGACTTGACCCCAACCAGCTACCCCCAGCCCCCAGTCTCTCCCTCAAACCTCCACACAGATCCTTACTGTAACTCAACTTAGTACATGTCCTAAAGTTGTGTCATGTGGGAAACCACACAGCACATGGTCAGATTGCATAACATCACCCAGTAGCAATACCATTACACCCTCCCCCAGGCTCCAGGAAGTACTGTAGGATGTCAATACCATTACACCCTCCCCCCAGCTTCAGGAAGTAGTGTAGGATGTCAATACCATTACACCCTCCCCCCAGCTTCAGGAAGTACTGTAGGATGTCAATACCATTACACCCTCCCCCCAGCTTCAGGAAGTAGTGTAGGATGTCAATACCATTACACCCTCCCCCCAGCTTCAGGAAGTAGTGTAGGATGTCAATACCATTACACCCTCCCCCCAGCTTCAGGAAGTAGTGTAGGATGTATATACCATTACACCCTCCCCCCAGCTTCAGGAAGTAGTGTAGGATGTCAATACCATTACACCCTCCCCCCAGTTTCAGGAAGTACTGTAGGATGTCAATACCATTACACCCTCCCCCCAGCTTCAGGAAGTACTGTAGGATGTCAATACCATTACACCCTCCCCCCAGCTTCAGGAAGTAGTGTAGGATGTCAATACCATTACACCCTCCCCCCAGCTTCAGGAAGTAGTGTAGGATGTCAATACCATTACACCCTCCCCCCAGCTTCAGGAAGTACTGTAGGATGTCATACCAACAGTCGTGCTTTTCATTCAAACATCAAAGATCCACCACCATATTTTACAGTAGGGATGAGGTATTTTCCACCTATGCATTGTTCTTTTCAGTGGACAAACCCACCCCTGGTGGGCGTGGCCAAAGAGCTCTATTTTGTCATATGACCAAAGCACCAGTTCCAATCCAAGTGCTAATGCCATTTAGCAAACTCCAGGAAGTGATATGGTGAGATGACATGAAAATAGGTCTTTGGCCACGCACACAAATCCTGTATTGTCTCTCATTCAAACATGACATTGCCTGGGTCTCAGTCAAGCTTATTTCTCTTCATATGACAAGGATTAAAAAGGATTTGACAGTAGATTGTCGACTTGATGACAACTGATAATGACTGCTAGCTAAGACTTTGAAAGTAAGATGTTGACATGATCAGTCCAATCAAAGCTACTGTAGATAGAACGTGATTTGATGTCATTCTATCTGTGGCCAATGACCTTGAGCCTTCTTGGCATGGGCACTTTTAATAGAACTCTATGGCCGAACCCAAAGTGCAAAAATTTTCGAGCTCTAACCTTAGAATTGGGGATGACGTACTGTCCCATGAGTGACAGAAATCTGAGCCAATCAAAACGCTCTGTTTTATCTGCTGGCTAGCCCCATCACCACAGAAAGCACTGAGCTAGGCTGAAACACCTGCATTTTGGAGCTGTCTTCCTCAAGAAAACAAAAAAGAGACCATGTTTGAATGCGGCTTTATTAACTAAATTATATATATTTTTTTTTATTACATTGTTTGCAAACTGATATGTGACACATATTAATGCCAAAATAACAAGCAAAACAGCCAAGCCCCCCCCAAAAAATGTATATACATATTTTTTTCTTACCTAAAAGTGCGGTGCTCAAAACAGGTGCCCTGAATGACGGGTCGCCACTGATAATAAGTGATATCCGTATCGCCGAAGACTACACCACTGCTGTCATCCTCTACCTCCAAGCGTTTATTCAAGGTGGATAATCTTTGGATGCCGACAGCGGTCGCACCATTGGAAGACATAGCTTGGATCGCAGCCTATAAAAATCTATTCCTGCTCTTTTCCCCGCGACCCATCAAACACATTTGGTGTGTCATCATAATGGTCTCTGATTGGTGGTCAGACTCGCTCAGGTGGAACAAACTTAAACCTTTTTTCAATGCTGATTTGAATGTCATTGAGAAAAGTGCCAAAGAATTTATTTCTCTCGCAAACATCCTTTCTGAATTTTTAAAAGTAATCCTTGAAGTAATCATCTCATTTTCAAAAGTATCTGTAATCTGATTACAATATTTTTTGCTGGTAACGTAACAGATTACAGTTGCCGTTTTTTTGTAATACCTTACATGTAACGGATTACATGTAATCCGTTACTCCCCAACCCTGCAGGGTTACGAGTCAGAAGGTCGAGGGTTCGCTGACCACCACAGACGAGCTCACTCTCCCCGCTTCATACACTGCAACCAGAGATGGCTGCAGACAATGATTATCTAGGGGGAAATTGATGCCATTTTATAATTATAATTATATCAAATATGTGCAACAAATTTTCCACTGACAGGTTTCTGTGCCAATGCACCACACAACCAGTAAACAAAGTATACCGACTTCCGGCACTTCTATATCATGGTTTACGTTTTCAACACCGCAATAAAAATACTATGTAAATCTGGACAAAACAGAAAATACATCCCTCCCTACCTTGTAGGACAATCTCTGAATGTCATTCAACTTTTTGGTGTTCAGTAACAGGTGTCTCTTTCCATTCACCAATCTCTGAATGTCATTCAACTTCTTGGTGTTCAGTATCAGGTGTCTCTTTCCATTCACCAATCGGCCGCTGCACACTTTGGATTGATTGTCTGTTTATATTTGAAAATAAAATTAAATACATATATGCACAAAGATTTTTAAATTGATGGGGATCAGACTTATTTCCATTGTGGTGCCTATTTTTTACAAAGTGCATTCGGGAAAAGTGACTTTTTCCACGTTTTGTTACGTTACGGCATTATTATAAAATAGATTAAATGTTTTTTTTTCTCATTAATGTACAATAGCCCGTAATAACAAAGCAAAAACAGAAATAACTTATTTACATAAGTATCTATGCATAGTCACTTTAATAACTCTACCTACATGTACATATTACCACAATAACCTTGACTAACCGGTGCCCCCCTGTATATAGCCTCCACAATGACTCTGTACCGGTACCCCCTGTATATAGCCTCCACATTGACTCTGTACCGTAACACCCTGTATATAGTCTCCACATTGACTCTGTACCGGTACCCCCTGTATATAGTCTCCACATTGACTCTGTACCGTAACACCCTGTATATAGCCTCCACATTGACTCTGTACCGTAACACCCTGTATATAGTCTCCACATTGACTCTCTACCGGTACCATCTGTATATAGTCTCCACATTGACTCTGTACCGGTACCCCCTGTATATAGTCTCCACATTGACTCTGTACCGTAACACCCTGTATATAGCCTCCACATTGACTCTGTACCTTAAAACCCTGTATATAGTCTCCTCATTGACTCTGTATCGGTACCCCCTGTATATAGCCTCCACATTGACTCTGTACCGGTACCCCCTGTATATAGCCTCCACATTGACTCTGTACCGGTACCCCCTGTATATAGCCTCCACATTGACTCTGTACCGGTACCCCCTGTATATAGTCTCACTATTGTTATTTTACTGCTGCTGTTTAATTATTTGTTACTTATATTTCCTATTCATGTTTTTTAAACTGCATTGTTGGTTAAGGCCTTGTAAGTAAGCATTTCACTGTAAGGTCTACACCTGCTGTATTCAGCGCATGTGACTAATAACTTTTTTATTTATTTAATTCAGACCCTTTACTCTGAGATTCTAAATTGAGCTCAGGTGCATCCTGTTTCCATTGATCATCCTTGAGATGTTTCTAGAACTTGATTGGAGTCCACCTGTGGTAAATTCATTTGATTGGACATGATTTGGAAAGGCACACACCTGTCTATATAATGTCCCACAGTTGACAGTGCAGTGCAAAAACCAAGCCATGAGATCGAAGGAATTGTCCGTAGAGCTCCAAGACAGGATTGTGTCGAGGCACAGTTCTGGGGAAGAGTAACAAAAAATATGTGCAACATTTAAGGTCCCCAAGAACACAACACATCATTCTTAAATGGAAGAAGTTTGGAACCACCAAGACTCTTCCTAGAGCTGGTCACCAGGCCAAACTGAGCAATCAGGGGAGAAATGCCTTGGTCAGGAAGGTGACCAAGTACCCGACGGTCACTCTGACAGAGCTCCAAAGTTCCTCTGTGGAGATGGGAGAACCTTCCAGAAGGACAACCATCTCTGCAGCACTCCACCAATCAGGCCTTTATGGTACAGTGGCCAGACAGAAGCCACTCCCTAGTAAATGGCAGGACAGCCCTCTTGGAGTTTGCCAAAAGGCACTTAAAGACTCTCAGACCATGAGAAACCAGATTCTCGGGTCTGATGAAAACAAGATTAAACTCTTTGGCCTGAATGCCAAGCGTCACGTCTGGAGGAAACCTGGCACCATCCACACGGTGAAGCATGGTGGTGGCAGCATCAGTCTAGTCAGGATCGAGGGAAAGATGAACGGAGCAAAGTAGAGAGAGATCCTTGATGAAAACCTGCTCCAGAGAACTCAGGACCTCAGACTGGGGCGAAGGTTTACCTTCCAACAGGACAACGACCCTTAGCACACAGCCAAGACAACACAGGACTGGCTTTGAGATAAGTCTCTGAATGTCCTTGAGTGGCCCAGCCAGAACCCGGACTTGAACCCTATCGAACATCTCTGGAGAGACCTGAAAATAGCTGTGCAGCAAAGGTCTGCATCCAACCTGACAGAGCTTGAGAGGATCTGCAGAGAAGAATGGGAGAAACTCCCCAAGTACAGGTGTGCCAAGCCTGTAGCGTCATACCCAAGAAGACTTGAGGCTGTAATCACTGGCAACAGTGCTGAACAAAGGGTCTATTTTTAATACATTTAGAAAGAATCCTAAACCGTGTTTTTGCTTGGTCATTATGGGGTTTTGTGTGTAGATTGATGAGGGGGGAAAAAATTATTGAATCCATTTTAGAATAAGGCTGTAACGTAACAAAATGTGGAAAAACTCAAGAGGTCTGAATCCCTTCTGAATGCACTGTAAATACACATACAAATACAGAGATAGAGACTAACAAATGCTCAACCTCCAGTTGAGTTTAAGTACAATTCTTACAAGCTTGTTTAGGATCGTCAGTAGCTTCTTCTTTAGATGTCTGTGGCTGTTGGTGAACCATGATGTGCAGGCATAATCAAAGTGATACTGGACTAGCGCACTTGCCAGAGTCGTTAGGATGTCTATAGCTAGGTTTCCATCCATTTAGCGACCGATTTTCATGTTACTATTGTAAAATCTTCATAAAAATAATATGCCATTTCAGAGTTTCCTTTAGGAAAAGTTGGTGCCGGACAGGGAAGAGTTTAATTTACCAGACATTTATTAAGAAATGTAATAGATAATCCGTATGCATTAAGATCCAACCTGGTTACAGCCAGCGCCATCACAATACACAAGGGATGTTGGCCAAATGAGCCACATTTACGTGTCCTTAAAAAACAGCCTATGAAAAAATTACAAAATGCTATTCCTTGTGTTTCGATTTTTCCAGGGGGGGGAGGAGGGTTTACTTTCCTAAAACAATAATCATCCACCTCACGGTTCAGCTGTCAGAGATTTGATCACTAAATGTATCAGTGCATTGCATGCAAAGACCTATAGTGTTAGGTGAATGATATTAATATTATAATAAAGAAATGTGTATACAAATTCAGCAAAAAAAAGAAACAGCCCTTTTTCAGGACACTGTCTTTCAAAGATAATTCGTAAAAAATCCAAATAACTTCACAGATCTTCATTGTAAAGGGTTTAAACACTGTTTCCCATGCTTGTTCAATGAACCATAAACAATTAATGAACATGCACCTGTGGAACGTTCGTTAAGACACTAACAGTTTACAGACAGAAGGCAATTAGTATCTACAGGTTAACAGCAGTATATTCAGGTTAACCCCACAGTATCTACAGATTAACAGCAGTATCTACAGATTAACAGCAGTATCTACAGATTAACAACAGTATCTACAGGTCAACAACAGTATATTCAGGTTAACCCCACAGTATCTACAGATTAACAACAGTATCTACAGATTAACAACAGTATCTACAGGTTAACAACAGTATCTACAGATTAACAGCAGTATCTACAGATTAACAACAGTATCTACAGGTTAACAACAGTATCTACAGATTAACAGCAGTATCTACAGATTAACAGCAGTATCTACAGATTAACAACAGTATCTACAGATTAACAACAGTATCTACAGGTTAACAACAGTATCTACAGATTAACAACAGTATCTACAGATTAACAACAGTATCTACAAATTAACAACAGTATCTACAGGTTAACAACAGTATCTACAGATTAACAACAGTATCTACAGATTAACAACAGTATCTACAGGTTAACAACAGTATCTACAGGTTAACAGCAGTATCTACAGATTAACAACAGTATCTACAGATTAACAGCAGTATCTACAGATTAACAACAGTATCTACAGATTAACAACAGTATCTACAGGTTAACAACAGTATCTACAGATTAACAGCAGTATCTACAGATTAACAACAGTATCTACAGATTAACAACAGTATCTACAGATTAACAGCAGTATCTACAGGTTAACAACAGTATCTACAGATTAACAACAGTATCTACAGGTTAACAGCAGTATCTACAGGTTAACAACAGTATCTACTGAATGAATCCAAGATGGCGTAGCAGTCGGACGTGTGTTTGTCTTGTCTTGTCCCGTGTAAATAGTCCTCGTATTTTTCGTATACATTTCGTATATATTTTAATTTCACTTTCCATCTAGGAACTGAATATACATTCCTACATTCCGCCTCACCCAATGTGGTACGGACCTGCTATTTTTTATACTTTAGAACCGTAACCCCAATCAGAAGCTAGCCAGATAACTAGCTACTAGCTAGTAGTCAGTTAGCCACTGCTGCGGTCTTCACCCTTAACTCGGACACAGCCAGCTTCAGCTCGGGCCAATACCTGCCAGTCTGCAAGCGCGATATCAACCCAGAGCATATAGGACTGCTTTTTCTCTACCACATCACCGGATTCCTGACGCAAGCTCTGGACAATTACACCGTATCATCACAGCTAGCTAGCTGCAACCGAGTGGCTACTACTGGCTAACACCTCTGTCCCGAAGCAAGCACCAGTTAGCCTTGAGCTAGCCTCGAGCTAGGCCCATCTGCCGGCTAGCCGAAGAGGTCTACCAGCGAATTCTTGGGCTACAATACCTCTTTTGCCAATTGGACTGGACCTTTTTTTTGCCGACACAGAGCCCTGCCAATCCATCACAACTGGTCTAAATCAGCTACAAGCTAATTTAGCCATTTTTTGCCGCTGCTAGCAGCTTTTACCTTCTGCACAGACACCAGCCCTGTTATTAGCCTGGATATTACTCACCAATTTACCAGCATCGGACTGTCTCTCGACAACAACGCCGGATTCCTGCCGTAATCCCTGAGCCACTACTTCTGATCCTCACAGCTAGCTTGCAGCTAGCGCAGCTAGCGCCACTGCCACGAAGCTAGCACCAGTTAGCAAACACAATTCTACAATTCACAACCTCTCTTTCGCCATCGCCATCCGGCTTGGATTCTCTGTCGACACGACCACGTCTGAGCAGACCCCCTCCGTCTGAGCAGACCACCCCCCGGGCTACTAACTTTAAACGCCGCGTGCTAGCTTAGTGGAGGCCTCCCTGCTCCATCTACGGCTGCCCCCTGGACACTATGATCACTTGGCTACATAGCTGATGCCTGCTTGACTGTCCATTAATTCACGGTACTCCATTCTGTTTATTTGTGTTTTATCTGTCGGCTCTGTGCTTTAACTCAGGATCTGTGTGTAGTTAATCCGACCCTCTCTGCCTAGTCGTCGCCATTTTTACCTGTTGTTGCTGTGTTAGACTAGCACCCTGTTATTGCTGCTGTTATCTTACCTGTTGTTTTAGCTAGCTCTCCCAATCAAGACCTGCAATCACTTTATGCCTTATTGTATGTCTCTCTCAAATATCAATATGCCTTGCATACTGTTGTTCAGGCTAGTTATCATTATCATTGTTTTGGTTTGCAATGGACCCCGTAGTTCCACTCTCCGTACCTCTGATACCTCCTTTGTCCCACCCCCCACACATGCGGTGACCTCACCCATTGAGACCAGCATGTCCAGAGATACAACCTCTCTTATCATCACCCAGTGCCTGGGCTTGCCTCCGCTGTACCCGTGCACCACCATACCCCTGTCTGCACATTATGCCCAGAATCTATTCTACCACGCCCATAAATCTGCTCCTTTTATTCTTTGTCCCCAACGCTCTAGGCGACCAGTTTTGATAGCCTTTAGCCGCACCCTCATCCTACTACTCCTCTGTTCCTCGGGTGATGTGGAGGTAAACCCAGGCCCTGCATGTCCCCAGTCACCCTCATTTGTTGACTTCTGTGATCGAAAAAGCCTTGGCCTCATGCATGTCAACATCAGAAGCCTCCTCCCTAAGTTTGCCTTACTCACCGCTTTAGCACACTCTGCCAACCCTGATGTCCTTGCCGTGTCCGAATCCTGGCTTAGGAAGGCCACCAAAAATTCTGGGATTTCCATACCCAACTATAACACTTTCCGTCAAGATAGAACTGCCAAAGGGGGAGGAGTTGCAATCTACTGCAGAGATAGCCTGCAAAGTTCTGTCATACTTTCCAGGTCTATGCCCAAAGAGTTCGAACTTCTAATTTTAAAAATTAATCTCTCCAGAAATAAGTCTCTCACTGTTGCCGCCTGCTACCGACCCCCCTCAGCTCCCAGCTGTGCCCTGGACACCATCTGTGAATTGATCGCTCCCCATCTAGCTTCAGAGTTTGTTCTGTTAGGTGACCTAAACTGGGATATGCTTAACACCCCGGCAGTCCTACAATCCAAGCTTGATGCCCTCAATCTCACACAAATCATCAAGGAACCCACCAGGTACAACCCTAAATCCGTAAACATGGGCACCCTAATAGACATTATCCTGACCAACCTGCCCTCCAAATACACCTCTGCTGTCTTCAATCAAGATCTCAGCGATCACTGCCTCATTGCCTGTATCCGCCACGGGTCCGCGGTCAAACGACCACCCCTCATCACTGTCAAACGCTCCCTAAAACACTTCTGCGAGCAGGCCTTTCTAATCGACCTGGCCCGGGTACCCTGGAAGGATATTGACCTCATCCCGTCAGTTGAGGATGCCTGGTCATTCTTTAAAAGTTACTTCCTCACCATATTAGACAAGCATGCTCCGTTCAAAAAATGCAGAACCAAGAACAGATATAGCCCTTGGTTCACTCCAGACCTGACTGCCCTCGACCAGCACAAAAACATCCTGTGGCGAACTGCAATAGCATCGAAGAGCCCCCGCGATATGCAACTGTTCAGGGAAGTCAGGAACCAATACACGCAGTCAGTCAGGAAAGCAAAGGCCAGCTTTTTCAAGCAAAAATTTGCATCCTGTAGCTCTAACTCCAAAAAGTTCTGGGATACTGTAAAGTCCATGGAAAACAAGAGCACCTCCTCCCAGCTGCCCACTGCACTGAGGCTAGGTAACACGGTCACCACTGATAAGTCCGTGATAATCGAAAACTTCAACAAACATTTCTCAATGGCTGGCCATGCCTTCCTCCTGGCGACTCCAACCTTGGCCAACAGCCCCGCCCCCCCCGCTGCTACTCGCCCAAGCCTCCCCAGCTTCTCCTTTACCCATATCCAGATAGCAGATGTTCTGAAAGAGCTGGAAAACCTGGACCCATACAAATCAGCTGGGCTTGACAATCTGGACCCCCTATTTCTGAAACTGTCCGCCGCCATTGTCGCACCCCCTATTACCAGCCTGTTCAACCTCTCCTTCGTATCATCTGAGATCCCCAAGGATTGGAAAGCTGCCGCGGTCATCCCCCTCTTCAAAGGGGGAGACACCCTGGACCCAAACTGTTACAGACCTATATCCATCCTGCCCTGCCTATCTAAGGTCTTCGAAAGCCAAGTCAACAAACAGATCACTGACCATCTCGAATCCCACCGTACCTTCTCCGCTGTGCAATCCGGTTTCCGAGCCGGTCACGGGTGCACCTCAGCCACGCTCAAGGTACTAAACGATATCATAACCGCCATCGATAAAAGACATTACTGTGCAGCCGTCTTCATCGACCTGGCCAAGGCTTTCGACTCTGTCAATCACCATATTCTTATCGGCAGACTCAGTAGCCTCGGTTTTTCTAATGACTGCCTTGCCTGGTTCACCAACTACTTTGCAGACAGAGTTCAGTGTGTCAAATCGGAGGGCATGCTGTCCGGTCCTCTGGCAGTCTCTATGGGGGTACCACAGGGTTCAATTCTCGGGCCGACTCTTTTCTCTGTATACATCAATGATGTTGCTCTTGCTGCGGGCGATTCCCTGACCCACCTCTACGCAGACGACACCATTCTATATACTTCCGGCCCTTCCTTGGACACTGTGCTATCTAACCTCCAAACGAGCTTCAATGCCATACAACACTCCTTCCGTGGCCTCCAACTGCTCTTAAACGCTAGTAAAACCAAATGCATGCTTTTCAACCGTTCGCTGCCTGCACCCGCACGCCCGACTAGCATCACCACCCTGGACGGTTCCGACCTAGAATATGTGGACATCTATAAGTACCTAGGTGTCTGGCTAGACTGCAAACTCTCCTTCCAGACTCATATCAAACATCTCCAATCCAAAATCAAATCAAGAATCGGCTTTCTATTCCGCAACAAAGCCTCCTTCACTCACGCCGCCAAACTTACCCTAGTAAAACTGACTATCCTACCGATCCTCGACTTCGGCGATGTCATCTACAAAATAGCTTCCAATACTCTACTCAGCAAACTGGATGCAGTTTATCACAGTGCCATTCGTTTTGTTACTAAAGCACCTTATACGACCCACCACTGCGACCTGTATGCCCTAGTCGGCTGGCCCTCGCTACATGTTCGTCGTCAGACCCACTGGCTCCAGGTCATCTACAAGGCTATGCTAGGTAAAGTGCCGCCTTATCTCAGTTCACTGGTCACGATGGCTACACCCACCCGCAGCACGCGCTCCAGCAGGTGTATCTCACTGATCATCCCTAAAGCCAAAACCTCATTTGGACGCCTTTCCTTCCAGTTCTCTGCTGCCTGCGACTGGAACGAATTGCAAAAATCTCTGAAGTTGGAGACTTTTATCTCCCTCAACAACTTTAAAAATCTGCTATCCGAGCAGCTAACCGATCGCTGCAGCTGCACATAGTCCATCTGTAAACTACCCACCCAATTTACCTACCTCACCCCCATACTGCTTTTATTTATTTACTTTTCTGCTCTTTTGCACACCAGTATCTCTTCTTGCACATGATCATCTGATGATTTATCACTCCAGTGTTAATCTGCTAAATTGTAATTATTCGATTTATTGCCTACCTCATGCCTTTTGCACACATTGTATATAGATTCTCTTTTTTTCTACCATGTTATTGACTTGTTTATTGTTTACTCCATGTGTAACTCTGTGTTGTCTGTTCACACTGCTATGCTTTATCTTGGCCAGGTCGCAGTTGCAAATGAGAACTTGTTCTCAACTAGCCTACCTGGTTAAATAAAGGTGGAATAAAAAAAATAAAAAATAAAAATAAAAATAAAACATTTATGAAAAATACATGTTGTACAGCAAATTAAAGATAAACATCTTGTGAATCCAGCCAATATTTCAATTTTTTTTAATGTTTTACAGCGAAAACACAATATATATTTATATTAGCTCACCACAATAGCCAAACACACAACGCCATTTATTCACCGCCAACATAGCTTTCACAAAACCCACAAATAGAGATAAAATTAATCACTAACCTTTGAACAACTTCATCAGATGACAGTCTTATAACATCATGTTATACATTACATTTATGTTTTGTTCGAAAATGTGCATATTTAGAGCTACAAATCGTGGTTTTACATTGTGAATACGTAGCCATAATGCACCAAATTGTCCGGAGAAATTTTGGACAGTCACCTAATCTAACCAAAAATCTCATCATAAACTTTACTAAAAAATACATGTTGTACAGCAAATGAAAGATACACTGATTCTTAACTTCTCACGAGTCAGCAACCCTGATCCGGTAGCACCCCCCAACTCACCCCACTGATTAGCACAGCTAGCATAGCGTCACAAGTAACTTGTAGCATCTAAATATCATTAAATCACAAGTCCAAGACACCAGATGAAAGATACAGGTCTTGTGAATAAAGCCACCATTTCAGATTTTTAAAATGTTTTACAGGGAAGACAGAATATGTAAATCTATTAGCTAACCACGTTAGCGGAGGACACGATATTTTTACCAGGCAGATTCGGCTGGGCGCCCACGGCAAGATCACATGCACAACAGATATGATATAACATCGTAAATTGGGTCTTACTATGGCTGATCTTTCATCAGAATGTTGATCAAAGTGTCCTTTGTCAAGATGAGTTGTTGGTTCCGTTAAGTGTCGTTCCTTTCCCAATCCATTTAGCACAGGTACCGGTCGAGTGGCACGGATTTCTCAAACGATACTAAAATCTAACAACGGAACACCGAAAAACTCCCTATAAAATTCAAATAATCTGATTAAACTATATTGAAAAAACATACATTACGATGATCTGGTCACATGTATCAAACAAACTTCGACACGGAGATAATAATGGCCGCACAACACAAGAAAAACGTAGCTCAAATTCCATCCAATCGAGAACCGGAAGTTGTCGGTCATGCCAAAGATTTTGCTCTCATTTCACGTCAGTCCCAGATAGACAAGAAATTTTTCCTCTGACGTCCTCTAGACACCCAGAGGAAGGCCAGTGAGTTGTGTTTCGGGTCATAGGGGGCACGACCATATATAGGCAGAGCTTTGAAGCCAGCATAACACATCTTGATTTTATGTTCTTGGTCATGGAAAGTGCTGTTGAATGACTTCTGTATCACTCAGAGATAAAATTGAAACGGATTTAGAAACTAGGGATTGTTTTCTTTCCAATGGTATGATTCATATGCATATAGTAAGAGCAATAATTGAATAAGAGGCAGTTTAATCTGTAGAGCAAATTATGCTAATGCGAAAATATTACCCCCTGTATTCTCAAGAGGTTAATGCAACCGCTGTGTTAGATTTTTTAAAATAACTTTACATTTAAGTACAACTTGTACTAAACTTTACACTTTAGTACAACGTACAGCATGCAATATTGTGAGACAGCGCACAGCAATTCTCCGCCTTGTTGGAGCCAACATAAACCACAGAAATACGAAATAACATCATAAATATTCTCTTACCTTTGATGATCTTCCATCAGAATGTAGTGCAAGGAGTCCTAGTTCCAGAATAAATCGTTGTTTTGTTTTAGAATGTCCATTTCTTCTGTCGAATTAGCAACTTTGGCTAGCCATGTGGAGCGCACATGTCCAAGAACTCTTCGCGCATGGAACGAAAAATTCCAAAATTCACAATAAACGTCGAATAAACTGGTCAAACTCGGTTGAAAATCCATCTTTATGATGTTTTTCTCATATGTATCCAATAAAATCAGAGCCGGAGCATTTCGTCGTGTATACATAACGCATTTCAGAAGACAATGTGGGGTTCCCTGGTGCGCAGTTGAATACTGCCAATAGGGTGGACCTGTCACTCCAAAAGCTCTCATTCGGTCTCACATCAAGCTAGACACCCCATTCAACATTCTACTGCCTGTTGACATCTAGTGGAAGGCGTATGAAGTGCATACAGATCCATAAATATAAGCCAGTTGAATAGGCAGGCCCTGACACAGAGCCCCATTTTCAGAATTTTCACTTCCTGTTTGGAAGTTTGCTGCCAAATGAGTTCTGTTTTACTCACAGATATAATTCAAACAGTTTTAGAAACTTCAGAGTGTTTTCTATCCAATAGTAATAATACTATGCATATTGTATGATCTAGAACAGAGTACGAGGCCGTTTAATTTGGGCACGATTTTTTTCCCAAAGTGAAAATAGCGCCCCATATTAAGAAGAAGGGTTTTCAAGCCTTGCCACAATTTAGGATAAAACATTTTAAAAAACGTATCACTTTATTTAACTAGGCAAATTCTTATTTACAATGACGGCACTACCCCGGCCAAACCCTAACCCGGACGATGCTTGGCCAATTGTGTGCCGCCCTATGGGACTCCCAATCACGGGCCGGATGTGATACAGCCTGGATGTATGAATTGTGTATGTGTGCCGTTCAGAGGGTGAATGGGCAAGACAAAAAATGTAAGTACCTTTGAACGGGGCATGGTAGTAAGTGCCAGGCGCTCCAGTTTGTGTCAAGAACTGCAATGCTGCTTGTTTTTTTTTTACGCTCAACAGTTTCCCTTGTTTATCAAGAATGGTCCACCACCCAAAGGACATCCAGCCAACTTGACACAACTGTGGGAAGCATTGGAGTCAACATGGACCAACATCCCTGTGGAACGCTTTCGACACCTTGTAGAGTCCATGCCCTGACGAGTTGAGGCTGTTCCTAATGTGTACTCAGTGTAGAGTCTGCTGGTGAATGGGCAGAAACTGACCAAAAGTACCCAAAACATTACATAACAACCACAAACAGGTACCCAAAACAACGCAAAAGTACCCAAAAAATCCCAAAAGTACCCACAACAATCCAAAAGTACCCAAAACAACCACAAACAGGTACCCAAAACAACCCAAAAGTACCCAAAACAACACAAAAGTACCCAAAACTACATAAAGGTACCCAAAACAACCACAAACGGTCTTTGGTTTAATCTCTCTGTTAGCATGTGGTTTAATCTCCCTGTTAGCATGTGGTGTAATCTCTCTGTTAGCATGTGGTGTAATCTCTCTGTTAGCATGTGGTATAATCTCTCTGTTAGCATGTGGTTTAATCTCTCTGTTAGCATGTGGTGTAATCTCTCTGTTAGCATGTAGTGTAATATCTCTGTTAGCATGTGGTATAATCTCTCTGTTAGCATGTAGTATAATCTCTCTGTTAGCATGTAGTATAATCTCTCTGTTAGCATGTAGTATAATCTCTCTGTTAGCATGTAGTATAATCCCTCTGTTAGCATGTAGTATAATCTCTCTGTTAGCATGTAGTATAATCTCTCTGTTAGCATGGAGTATAATCTCTCTGTTAGCATTCTGTAATAAACCTTTCCTTTTACTGTCTTTACATCCTTGTTCAATCTTATCTCTTATTCTACACTTCACATCTGAAGCTGAAAATTCCCAATAAATCTTTTAGGAATGCCATTTTCAAGCAATGCACTCACTGACCTTCATACCCAGAATGCCTCAGAGAAGAAGTGCAAGGCCATTTCTGGAGAAGCTGTCTGATCCGATGGATCTGTGGATGAAGGATGGGATCTGTGGATGAAGGATGGGATCTGTGGATGAAGGATGGGATCTGTGGATGAAGGATGGGATCTATACCACACCAGGAAGCTTTGCTCTTATACAAAAAAGGAATATGAAAACATTATGGCGCAGTACCGGGACGAGCCCAACAAAGGAGTTAAGGTCTGAGCTTCAAGTAGAAAACCAAACAAGAGCAGCAACAACAGTGTATTAGAGAATCAAAAACATTCATCATTAGTCACTAATCACCGATTACGTATTTCAGTCAGCTGGTTACGGTTTAAATGAAAATTGAAAGGAATGTCTTCATCAGTACATTTAGTAATCGCTTGCTTTATTTAAAGTCTAGCAACCATGCCAGCTAAGATAGTAAGACAAGCTAGTCAAATGGCGTATTTACACACATGATTGACCCCAGTGATTTACCTAAAAAGGCTCAGACTTTTTTATTTGTCCATCTACGCAGGCTGGGACCCGTGTCTCACTGGGCCATGACTCCGGAGAACCTGCTCAGCTTTCATTTACATGACGATGGCTAAGTGTCAACTACACCTTTTCACAAAGCAACGGTTTTGATTATGCCGAGGTGGTAGAGTCAGCTCTAAACTATGGAAACACAATTTCCCTCCGTATAACATAAGGGTGTATGCACTAGGTGTTACACTGGTGTTGCAGTCAGAAAAAGCAGCAGAACTTGATTGATAGCCTGAAAATGGTAGCTCGTTAAGAGGTAAGGAGATGTGGAACCTATCTAGCTGGCTAGCTAAAGCAAACTTCAAAAAGAAATAGCTAGGAATCAATAAGTTACATATCTTGATGAAATGAACACACAACTACTGAAAAATCCTGCCCAGCACATCAAACACTGTGTCTTTGCTCCATGGCACACCTTGGAATACCCCTGACAGGGGAGGGAAATCAGTCAGTTTACAATAAAACGTGGGTTTTAAAATTAAGCTTAGTAATTTAACATCTGAAAAAAAATATTTATACACGGCAATTCTAAGGGGCAAGTGACACCTCTGGCCACTTTCATTGTGTGATCGATTCGCAAGCAAGACAGGTTTATTATAGCGTCAATCAATCCCTTATGGCACCTGACGGTGAAGGAAAATCCAGACCCGGTTTTTAAAAGTAAAACTTTATTGCAATGTGCATTGTCACATTCATCTTTGCACAACAGAACGGAGGCACCCAACCCCATTTAGCAAGAAAAGACAAAAACAAGGGGAAAAAAAAAATCTAATAAAACATTAAATCATGACAACAACAAATACAATTAAATCTGTGTAGTTTAAAACATTTTAAACTACTAAGATAAGTGTCCTTTTCTTTCCATACCCAGAATGAGGATTTAGATTTCATATTAGATTTTACATACGTTACATTAGTTCAAGAAAATGTATACGATCACTATACATAACAAGGTCCATACCATGCTTCTCTGTATCAACGTCTGAAAAGCACATTGGACAGATTAATTTCCTCTTTACAACAGTCTGACCTGTAATCATTTCTCAGTAAATTTATAACATTTAGATAAAAGTGACAGATTTAGTTATTTCTTGCCTTTACATTGATCCCCCTTTCATTATCAATTGATAAATCTCTTGCAAAAAAACATTACTGTTAATTGATTTTTAAAAAAGCATTTACATTAGCGCATTGTACCCATACCATGACCTCCACATGCAAATCAATCATTATAAAGTGCTCTAAGGACAAGACAATTCATGATCAATAATGACTAGGAAGTAATATACTTGTCCTCGACGACTGAAAAACAGAAAATAGGTCTTATGAAGCGTATTGTACAGTTAAAACTTCCACTTACAACTTAAGAAGAAAATGTGTTTCACAGACCTTTCATTATCCAATGGTGATCCCTTTCAAAAAGCTTTATCGTTATTTAATTATTATTTTTTAAATACAGAAAAATGTCCCTTTAAAAACCAGAGCATCATATCATGCACTCGACACGCAAATCAATAATTATAAAGTGCTGTAAGGACCCTGCGATGCTTTTCATTCAGAGGTTCCTTCAAGTGGACCCACATATAGCTAGGTATATCTACGATCAGAGTCTTCAAGTGGACCCACATACAACTAGGATACAACTAGGTACATCTACGATCATCAGAGTCTTCAAGTGGACCCACCATATAGCTAGGTATATCTACGATCATCAGAGTCTTCAAATGGACCCACCATATAGCTAGGTATATCTACGATCATCAGAGTCTTCAAGTGGACCCACCATATAGCTAGGTATATCTACGATCATCAGAGTCTTCAAGTGGACCCACCATATAGCTAGGTATATCTACGATCATCAGAGTCTTCAAGTGGACCCACATATAGCTAGGTATATCTACGATCAGAGTAGCAAACCATCTCTCAGCAGGCCTTCCATTCCACATTATAGCCATGTAGCCTACAACATTCTCACGACACTTGTTCAAATGGTGGCGCTATTACTAACCAGTGTAATTAATTAGTATTTTAAAAAATGTACAGTGTCACCATTTGTTAAAATGACCAAGCACAACATATGACACAAACATTCAAATATTATCTGCTTAATAAATTCATAGAAAACCAGACATGATAGGATGTTTTTTTTTTCTTCCACAGGAGAATCAGTCTCTTCCATCACAGTTCAGTCACACAGTAGAGTTCCATCAATTGATTCCATCTTTTGATATGTGGGCCTTTCTTCCAAGATAAGGTTCACAGGTAGGGTCCTTGTCCACGAGACTAAGAGGACGGGGCTGAGTACATGTACAGGAGGCAACCGGATGTGGACTAGGAATGCTCTCAGGGAGAAGGAAGTCCACAGCATGCCCAAACAGCCATCAGATGTAGGTGCTATGTGGACCTATGGAGGGATGGGTGTTACATTCTGTATGTTCCCCTCTCTTCAACTCCATATGTATCCTCAAAAAGGTTCCTAGTGTTAGCTCAGATCCTACTAGTGGTGTCCTGTGTGATGACAGAGAGAAGAAGAGGGTGACAGGTTTAGATGAGAGAAAAAGGAGACTGATATTTTAATGAAAATAAAACTACAATCTTCAACTCATGGAATTTATAGTAGCGGCTGAAGAATATATGCATTAAGGTATTAGTGGTACTTGAGTTAGGTAGCATGCCCCATGTTGGGCAGGTTACAGTTGTTGCACATGGAGGAAGAGATTCCTCATGTAAAAAAAGGGACTTTCTAGTTAAATTCAGGGTTTAGTCAACAAGTATTTTGGATATGGTAGTTTTAGAATGGAGAAGAGAGGCCCCCAGGCTGTCACAGTCAGCCTCTATAGAGAGAGAGAGGCCCCCAGGCTGTCACAGTCAGCCTCTATAGAGAGAGAGAGGCCCCCGGGCTGTCACAGTCAGCCTCTATAGAGAGAGAGAGGCCCCCGGGCTGTCACAGTCAGCCTCTATAGAGAGAGAGAGTCCCCCAGGCTGTCACAGTCAGCCTCTATAGAGAGAGAGAGTCCCCCAGGCTGTCACAGTCAGCCTCTATAGAGAGAGAGAGGCCCCCAGGCTGTCACAGTCAGCCTCTATAGAGAGAGAGAGGCCCCCGGGCTGTCACAGTCAGCCTCTATAGAGAGAGAGAGGCCCCCAGGCTGTCACAGTCAGCCTCTATAGAGAGAGAGGCCCCCAGGCTGTCACAGTCAGCCTCTATAGAGAGAGAGAGGCCCCCGGGCTGTCACAGTCAGCCTCTATAGAGAGAGAGAGGCCCCCGGGCTGTCACAGTCAGCCTCTAGAGAGAGAGAGAGGCCCCCGGGCTATCAAATGGGTGTGCTCAATGCTCACCGTTCCCATTGCTGATTGGACCGTTCCCATTGCTGATTGGACCGTTCCCATTGCTGATTGGACCGTTCCCATTGCTGATTGGACCGTTCCCATTGCTGATTGGACCGTTCCCATTGCTGATTGGACCGTTCCCATTGCTGATTGGACCGTTCCCATTGCTGATTGGACCGTTCCCATTGCTGATTGCACCGTTCCCATTGCTGATTGCACCGTTCCCATTGCTGATGGGCTCCGTGGTCTCCCAATTCATGGCCTTCTGGACGGCCTTCTTCCAGCGTGCGAACCGGAACTCACTCTCTACAGGAGAAACAGAGGGACAGACACGTTACATTGGAGACTCCTATCCTCATGGTAACTGCAGTACATACATATAACCACTAGATGTCAGTGTGTTAAACTCACTCTCTACAGGAGAAACAGAGGGACAGACCAGTTACATCAGATGCTCCTATCCTCAAGGTAACTGCAGTACATATATATAACCACTAGATGTCAGTGTGTTAAACTCACTCTCTACAGGAGAAACAGAGGGACAGACACGTTACATTGGAGGCTCCTATCCTCAAGGTAACTGCAGTACATATATATAACCACTAGATGTCAGTGTGTTAAACTCACTCTACCAAATAGAAATTGTAGAGAGCCTGTCGTGTAAACCCCGACCTTAAAGCAACACAGTGACTAGGGTCTGGTTTCAACGATGAACTCTTGGCATGGCGGAACTATGTCACATCCTCAGTTGATACTGGATAAAACATTTTTCCGGGGACTCTGCCAACAAAATCACAAGGCAGACATGCCAGAACGTCACGATTCAAAACTAAAGTTTCCAAAACCTTTGGCAGTGGTTTTTAAAGTGGAGGTGGTGGATGCAAATTAGCCACATGTGAAATGCACTCACTAAAAATAACCTCCGTTGATGTCCATCTTGGCAGCTACTATTTTATTCAAGGGGATAAGGCAGTGACCTGGGCAGTGACCTGGTCAGTGACCTGGTCAGTGACCTGGGCAGTGACCTAGGCAGTGACCTGGGCAGTGACCTAATCCATGGTGGTCCATTAGTGAAACCAAACCCTAGTCACTGTTGTCTAAGGTCGGGTTTGAGAAATATAAACTGAACGTCTTTAAAATGTAAAGAGACATTTAACCACCAGATGACAGTATGACATAAATATTGATTATGGTATCTGAAATCATGGTCATGCCTCATGGTGACAGGGTTAGGGGTCAACTCAGTTTTACAAATAAGTCATTTCAAGAAGTGGATTTTAAATCAATATTAATGAATTGTCAAATTAAAAATAAATTTTAAAAAACCCGGCATTTTCAATTCACTTTGACCCCGACCCTGGCTACTGATCGAAGTCTGACGCTGTTCTCTCACCCTCAAGATTGATCATGGGTTGGTATTTGTCAGTGGGGATGGTTGTGAGGTTACCAGGGGTCAGACTCCAGACACCCACCCCCTCTGCTGCTCCTGCTGCCATGGCTGCACCCAGAGCCGTGGTCTCCGACATGGACGGCTTCACTGAGGGAACACATACAGAAATCCAATACTTGAGCCGTCCTCGGGAGTATGTGTATTTGGGTAAAAGGTTCATGTTAGAGTGTGTACTGTGGCAGCTGTGTCTGCCTGTATTAGGTGTTTGAGTTTACTGGAGTGCATGATGTCAACGTATCTGTATGTTCTTGTAAAGTAGACATAAAATGTGTGTGTCGTTGAGTCAAAAGTTCAAATGAGAGATTCCCGAGTGCATGTTCTTTACCTCAATGCAGTGTGTATGTGTTGGGGCGGCAGGGTAGCCTAGTGGTCAGAGCGTTGGACTAGTAACCGAAAGGTTGCAAGTTCAAATCCCCGAGCTGACAAGGTACAAATCTGTCGTTCTGCCCCCTGAACAAGGCAGTTAACCCACTGTTCCTAGACCAGTTGACCCACTGTTCCTAGACCAGTTGACCCACTGTTCCCCGGTAGGCCTTCATTGAAAATAAGAGTTTGTTCTTAACTGACTTGCCTAGTTAAATAAAAGGTACCTACCCACAGGGATGCAGAGTACATCAGCCTGGAGCTGCATCAATAGTCTGTTGGAGGTCATGCCTCCATCCACCTGGAGCTGGCTCAAAGGAACCCCATAATCCTGATTCATAGCCTCCAGGATCTGGACAATAATAATAAATACATTTATAATTATATTAGGTTCATAGCAGAGTTCTGTTTGACTAAGGGGAAGGGTCTGAGTTTCCAGCCAGAGCAGCGAAAGCCTAGGTGTGAACTGAGTCAGGCTTACCTCTCTAGTCTGAAAACAGACTGCCTCCAGCGCAGCGAAGGCCAGGTGAGATCTGTTAGTGAACTGAGTCAGGCCACAGATGATACTGTCGAAACGAGAGAGAGAGAGATAGATGAAAATCAGGCTGGAAACAAACTGGCAGGTCTGTTGAAAATGGAGGACAGAATACACGTGTTAACTTTAAAAAAAAAAAACTCAAATCTAGTGACATTTCGTCACATAAAACCCAAGAATGCATGACGTCTGAAGCTTCAAGGATTGTTTCACAATTAGGTGCAAGTGGCCTACCCTCGTGCACTGGGCTCCCAGTAGGGGGCGTACAGCCCGGAGAAGGCAGGAACAAAGTAACATCCATAGGACGAGCCCACATCGCCTGCCAGCTTCTCTGTGAGAGGAAGAGGGGGGAGGATGAGGACGGTCTTAAAGCAAATATGAAAAATCAACCTAAAAACGTACAGTGTGTTGCAGAGCAGAGCTCACCGATCTCTGCAGAGGACTGGATGATTCCCAGGTTGTCTTTCAGCCAGCGTACCACCGCCCCAGCTATGGCCACCGACCCCTGGAATAGACCAATCACAGGTCAGCACCAGCATAGCGGAGCCAATCACAACCGTGACAAATATACTGCAGGGCTTTATTTCAGACGGGGCAAAACAGGACTAGTACAACATGACTAGTACAGCAGGACTAGTAAAACAGGACTAGTACAGTGGCTTGCAAAAGTATTCGTCCCCCTTGGCGTTTATCCTATTTTGTTGCATTACAACCTGTAATTTAAATAGATTTTTGGGGGGATTCCATGTAATGAACATACACAAAATAGTCCAAATTGGCACTGTATAACAGGACTAGCGCACCAGGACTAGCGCACCAGGACTAGCATACCAGGACTAGCATACCAGGACTAGCATACCAGGACTAGCGCAACAGGACTAGCATAACAGGACTAGCATAACAGGACTAGCATAACAGGACTAGCATAACAGGACTAGCATAACAGGACTAGCATAACAGGACTAGCATAACAGGACTGCATACCAGGACTAGCATACCAGGACTAGCATAACAGGACTAGCATAACAGGACTAGCATAACAGATAACAGGACTAGCATAACAGATAACAGGACTAGCATAACAGATAACAGGACTAGCATAACAGATAACAGGACTAGCGCACCAGGACTAGCGCACCAGGACTAGCGCAACAGGACTAGCGCAACAGGACTAGCGCAACAGGACTAGCGCAACAGGACTAGCGCAACAGGACTAGCGCAACAGGACTAGCGCAACAGGACGTGTACCTCGAGAGCATAGTAGGCTGGTGCGTCCTTCCCCAGTTTGTAGGCCAGTGTGGTCAGGAGGCCGTGATCTGACATCACTGGCTGAGACGAAAGAGAGAGGGTGTCATTTTAGAGCAACAGACACCATTTTGGGAAGAAAAATAAAATAAAATAAAAATAATACATTATTGAAGTCCATTTTACCTTGATCCCTGTGTTTCTCAGCAGGAAGCAGCCCGTTCCGTACCTTTAATAGAAACAAGGGGACGGTTTTAAAAAGGAGATGGAGTCGGACCATAAAAATACAATCTCTCTCTGTTCTTCTCATAGAGGAAGACTTGGGGACATCTCTGAAAATCAAATCAAACTTTATTTGTCACATGCGCTGAATACAAGTGTAGACTTTACCATGAAATGCTTACTTTACAAGCCCTTAACCAACAGTGCAGTTCAAGAAAGAGTTAAAAATATAAAAAAAATACCAAATAAACTAAAGTAAAAAATTATAAAAAGTAACACAATAAAATAACAATAACGAGGCTATATACAGGGGGTATCGGTACTGAGTCAGTGTGCGGGGGGTACAGGTTAGTTGAGGTGATTTGTACATGTAGGTAGGGGTGAGGTGACTATGTATAGATAATAAAACAGCGAGTAGCAGCAGTGTACAAAACAAATGGAGGGGGGGTCAATGTAAATAGTCCAGTGGCCATTTGATTAATTGTTCGGAAGTCTTATGGCTTGGGGTTAGAAGCTGTTAAGGAGCTTCTACCACCCCAAACCACTTGGTGATGCGTTTACCATGTTCATATAAAATCAAAATCGCTAAAGTAGTTTAGAAATCCCTTTTTACATCAGCAGTTGTCACAAAGTACTTTAGAGATACCCAGCCTAAAAAAAAACTAAGAGCAACCAATACAGAGACAGGAGAAACACAGGGACACTCTCCCTAGAAGTCAGGAACCTAGGAAGAAACCTAGAGAGGAGCCAGGCTCGTACATAACATTCTACTGACTAAAATATTCTAAAAACGGCTGTGTTTCTGAGTGATGACGACCTAAACCAGCACGTCCAGTTCCACAGAGAAAGAGAGTGTCTGCTAGATCATATACCCAACCAAACTACACCATAGCTGTGAACACAACAAGCAGGCCACAGGCAGAAAGCAGAGATACAGAGCTGTGTGGTCAGGCTCCCAAACAATGGCAGAGTCAAAGGCCCCTCTCCTTTCTTTACAACTGACTGATACATGGACAGTCTAAGGATAACATGTTTACACACACCAGCACCTTTTAGTGTTATGTACCTCTGAATAAAATGATATGAATGAATATCACTGTCAGTTCTTTCCAAGTAAAGGAGAGAAGACCTGTCTTGGAGGAGAACTTACGTGTTTTTAGCCTGTCCATCCTGGAAGCACATTTGACCAACCAGAGCAGCGGACTGGTCCCCGAGACACTGTGACATCAAGAACCACAACAGCGTTTAGTCATCACACACACACACACACTAACCTCTGTCAGTCATTACTGTCAAAGCTAGGACATTGATTCACTCCAACCAGGGCAAATCACACACACTGAATTGTTTTGATGCAGTAACAACGAGGGAGAACTCCTTACCCCGGAGATGGGAACTCCTGCCAGAGAACCAGAGTTCTAGAAGAGGATGAAATAAACAGACATGATGAGAGTGAAGTTACTGATCCAGGACCTGTGTCAAATCTCAACTAAGTCCATTAAAAAAAGTCCTCATAAAAATCAGCCACATTTATCAAATCAGAACTAATGAGTAGTAGCAACAGGATCGGGGTCAACCAGGTCGTACTTAAACAGGGCTGCCCAACCCTCTTCCTGGACATCTACCGTCCTGTGGGTTTTCAGTCCAACCCCCCAAAAAATGTAAACACACTTGATTCTACTAATTAGCTGCTCAACAAGACCAGGTCATACTAAAACATAAACCAGGCCATCTGTCCAAATCATCTCTACAGCCAAACCAAAAATCAGCTGTTAAGGCCATCACGAGACGCTCCTGTCCAAATAACTGGCATAGCTATAGCCACACACTCTCCACAGTGTCGTTCTACGGACGCCACAGGAGTCACGAGCGTCTCAAATGGTGTAATGGAAAAAAAGAGCGGGCAGCCAAAGGCCTGGCATTCTCTCCACGGACCTTACCAAACCTCCATCTGGTGGACGTGAGGTAGAAGGCTGAGGTGAGAGAGTGAGAGTGAGAAAGGACATTTTGGGGACGACGGGCAGCCATTTTAGGAGACAGTGGCAGAACATATCAGAAGGAGGAGGAGGAGCAACCAGCTCACTGAATGACCTCTGGACACCAGGGCAAGGTGCACACTTTGTTGACAGCAGTGCAGCAACCATGACACAGTCACAGGAGATAACACACACACACACTTCTTGTGTACGCGTTCTATTCATTAGAGAGTATGTAGTTGTTAATTTGACCCATTTAAAACAACTGTCACAAGATGATATATCACTTTATATCACTTTCTCTGAATATACAGTGCATTCAGAAAGTATTCAGACCCCTTTGACTTTTTTCAACATTTTGTTACGTTACAGCCTTATTCTAAAATGGATTCATATAAAACATTTCCCCCTCAATCTACACACAATATCCCATAATGACAAAGCGAAAAGTTTATTTAAGTATTCAGACCCTTTGCGAGGAGACTCGAAATTGAGCTCAGGTGCATCCTGTTTCCATTGATCATCCTTGAGATGTTTCTACATCTTGATTGGAATCCAAGTGTGGTAAATTCATTTCATTGGACATGATTTGGAAAGGCACACACTATATATGTCTATATAAAGGTCCCACAGTTGACAGTGCATGTCTGAGCAAAAACCAAGCCATAAAGGCCAAGGAATTGTCCGTAGAGCTCCGAGACAGGATTGTATCGAGGCACAGATCTGGGGAACTGTACCAAAAACATTTCTGCAGCATTGAAGGTTCCCAAGAACACAGTGGCCTCCATCATTATTAAAAATGGATGAAGTTTGGAACCACCAAGACTCTTCCTAGAGCTGGTCACCAGGCCAAACTGAGTAATCGGGGTAGAAGGGCCTTGGTCAGTGGAGGTGACAGAGCTCCTCTGTGGAGATGGGAGAACCTTCCAGAAGAACAACCATCTCTGCAGCAATCCACCAATCAGGCCTTTTTGGTAGAGTGCCAGACAGAAGCCACTCCTCAGTAAAAAGCACATGACAGCCAGCTTGGAGTTTGACAAAAGGCCCCTAAAGGACTCTTAGACCATGAGAAACAAGATTCTCTGGTCTGATGAAACCAAGATTGAACTCTTTGGCCTGAATGCCAAGCGTCACGTCTGGAGGAAACCTGGCACCATCCCTACGGTGAAGCATGGTGGTGGCAGCATCAAGTTGTGGGGATGTTTTTGGGAGGCTAGTCAGAATCGAGGGAAAGATGAACGGAGCAAAGTAGAGAGATCCTTAATGAAAACCTGCTCCAAAGCACTCAGGACCTCAGACTGGGGCGAAGGTTCACCTTCCAACAGGACAATGACCCTAAGCACACAGCCAAGACATCGCAGGAGTGGCTTTGGAACAAGTCTCTGAATGTCCTTGAGTGGCCCAGCCAAAGCCTGGACTTTAACCTGATCGAACATCTCTGGAGAGACCTGAAAATAGCTGTGCAGCGACACTCCCCATCCAACCTGACAGAGCTTGAGAGGATCTGCAGAGAAGAATGGGAGAAACTCCCCAAATGCAGGTGTGCCAAACTTGTAGCATCATACCCAAGAAGACTCAAGGTTGTAATCGCTGCCAAAGGTGCTTCAACAAAGTACTGAGTAGAGGGTCTGAATACTTATGTAAATGTGATATTAAATTTGCAAAAAAATATCTGAAAACCTGTTTTTGTTTTGTCAGTGTGTGTAGATTGATGAAAAACTCTTTTTTTATTTTTTTTATCTATTTTAGAATAAGGCTGTAACGTAAAATGTGGAAAAGGTCAAGGGGTCTGAATACTTTCCAAAAACGCACTGTATGTCGTCACGTCTGATCAACAGTGTCTGAGGAACGAACCAAGAAAACAATATTTATCCCTGTGACCTTGACCCCACCGTTACTTAGTCTGACAGTCAACTGGAATCTTATCAGGTCAGCTTTGACGCAGTTGGAACTAAACACTAAGTCATAAAACCAAATGACCTGCTTTGATTAGTCACTTAAAATCACATACTTGAGCATAAACATCTTTATGGTTACCTTCTACTGAAAAATGATAGGACTTAACCTGGATAGGTGGGTTAATGTTTAAAACATGGTTCGGGAAGTGTTTCAAATCCAAAACATTACATACACACACACACAGACACACAAGCTAGATCCGAAGGTATCAACTCACCATTGAACCGTATATTTCTGAGGAGCTCTTCACTTGGGGTAGAATTTCCATTGGGACATCAAAATATCTACAACCAACAAATAAATATGTTTAAAATAATAATAATAATAAATATATAGTAACATTTTGTACAAAAATATAATTAACTCATGTAGATATGTCTATGCAAACATGTTCAAGTGTGTGTGTGTGTGTGTGTGTGTGTGTGTGTGTGTGTGTGTGTGTGTGTGTGTGTTCCTACTTGCAGAGCTCGGGGTCCCAGTCCAGGGTGTGTATATTGAAGAGCATGGTGCGACTTGCGTTGGTCACATCTGTGACGTGCACCCCTCCACTCTTCCCCCCTGTCAGACACTGGGGTTTGAGAGGACCACACCGCCACAGAAGATAATTATAAAAATATTGATACAGAACCACTATGGAAATAAGTCTTGAATTTGAGTCATCCCTGACAAGTTTAAAAAGTGTAGATTCTCTGTGTCTTCAAAACTGTCAAATCAATCATCTGGATGATTAATCATTTATCACAGATAAACAATCTGAACAGGAACTGATCACCAACTCCGATCCGGAGTACCTGTGCAGGTTTTTGTACCAGCCCAGTACCAGCCCAGCGTTGGGCCCAGTCTTACCCAGATAAGCCAGGAGTCGACAGTGCCGAACATGGCTCTGTTTGTCAGGATAGCCTCAGCGACCTCCTCCACGTTGTCCATGAGCCAACGCAGCTTCACAGCACTGAAGTATGTACTGATGGGCAGACCGGTCTTGTGCTGGGGACGAGATAGATGGAGAGAATAAGAAAGAGATGGAGAGATAGACGCTGTATCACATCCGGCTGTGATTGGGTGTCCCATAGGGTGGCGCACAATTGGCCCAGCGTCGTCCGGGTTTGGCCGGGGGGGGGGTTTTGTTCTTCACTGACTTGCCTCGTTAAAAAGGTTTAAAAATGTTAACAAGTAAAAATGAAGGGAGAGAGAAAGAGAGAGAGCGTGGTAGAGAAATAATAAAACGTGATGACCACGTTGATGTCACCCATCAGAGATTACGGTAAAGATGTGTCAGATTGTTCACACCTAATCTTCTCATCCCCACAGGTGCCTATAGGCTAGGGTCAATGGTGGGGTAGGGGCAATGAAGTAGGGTCTAGGGCAGGGGTGGGCAATTCCAGTCCTCGAGGGCCTGATTAGTGTCACAGTTTCGCCCCCAGGGCCCCAGCTAACACACCTGACTCCAATAATCACCTAATCATGATCTTCAGTTTAGAATGCAATTAGTTTAAAAATCAGCTGTGTTTGCATGAGGATGGAGGGGAAAGTGTGACTCCAATCAGGCCCTGGAGGAGTTGCCCACCCCTGGTTTAGGGGTTGGTTTGGGACAGGGCTCTCCTCTTACCTTCAGATGGTTCTTATTCTTTCCCGGGGTGCTGTTGATCAGCCTCTCCACCGTGGACTGTGTACGCAGGTCCAGCCAAACTGCAGGGATAACCAGCACACAAAGAGTTAAAAATCACTGCTAAAAACTTCAATTGAAAAATATATATATATAAAAATATATATATATATATATAAAAAAATATTTAAAAAAAATCGCCCAGAGATAATATATTATAAACACACACTGTATCTTACAATGTTCAACAATAGACAGACAGTGGTGGAACTGGCAGAATGAAAAGCACGACTGTTGATATTGACATCCTACACTACTTCCTGAAGCTGGGGGGAGGGTGTCATGGTATTACAACAATGCTACTGGATGATGGTTATGCAATCTGGCCATGTGCTGTGTGGTTTCCCACATGACACAACTTTAGGATGTACTAAGTTGAGTTACAGTAAGGATCTGTGTGGAGGTTTGAGGGAGCGACTGGGGGGGCTGAGGGTAGCTGGTTGAGTCAGACTGGAAAAAAGTGTGTGTGTCCAAGCCAATGAATTGGACTGGTTCCTAAACCTACGACTGAATTAGAACTCTGATCCCTAAAAAAGTGAACAGACCGTTCCTTTCCATAGTCTTCTAAATGGGGACGGTGACCCCGTACTTTCTGGCACATACGTTTGTGACTACCAATGAGCTTGATAATACCCACCAATGGCATTGTAGAGCGGTTCCCCTGTCTCTTTGTCCCAAACCAGCGTAGTCTCTCTCTGATTGGTCACGCCGACAGCTGGGTAAACACAAACAAAAATGGTAAACAAACACCCACACACCCCCTTGCTGCATCCAATGGAGTCCTGAGAACCACTGTAGGTACAAGAGAGTTTTCATACCCCTTGACTTGTTCTACATTTTGTTGTGTTACAGCCTGAACTCAAAATGGATTAAATAGATTATTTTTCACACACAAAATCCCATAATGACAAAGTCAAAACATGTTTTTATAAATGTTTGCAATTTTTGGGAAAATTAAATACATCATTATCTAATTCAGATAAGTATTCACACTCATGACTCAATACATTGTAGAAGTACCTTTGGCTGTGATTACAGCTGTGAGTCTTTCTGGGTAAGTCTCTATGAGCTTTCCACACCTGGATTGTGCAACATTTGCCCATTATTCTTCAAACTCTGTCAAATTGGTAGTTGATCATTGCTAGACAGCCATTTAAGTCTTGCCATTGATTTTCAAGCTGATTTAAGTTAAAACTGTAACTCAGCCATTCAGGAAGATTCACTGTCTTCTTGGTAAACAACTCGTGTATATTTGGCCTTGTGCTTTAGGTTATTGTCCTGCTGAAAGGTGAATTCATCTCCCAGTGGTTGGTGGAAAGCAGACTGAACCAGGTTCCTCTAGGATTTAGCCTGTGTTGAGCTCCATTCTGTTTCTTTTAATCCTACAAAAACTCCCCAGTCCTTATCGATTACAAGCATACCCATAACATGATGCAGCCACCACTATGCGAGAGAGGTACTCTGTAATGTGTTGTATTTTCCCCCAAACATAACACATTGCATTCAGGACAAAAAGCTAATTGCTTTGCCACATTTTTTTGCAGTATTACTTTAGATCCTTGTTGCAAACAGGATGAATGTTTTGTAATACTATTCATTCTGTACGTCCTTCTTTTCACTCTGTCATTTAGGTTAGTATTGTGGAGTAACTACAATGTTGTTGATCCATCCTCAGTTTTCTCCTATCACAGCCATTCAACTCTGTAATTGCTTTTTATTTTATTTTTTAAGTCATCAATTGTCCTGAGAGGTTTCCTTCCTTTCCGGCAACGGAGTTAGAAGGGACACCTGTGTCTTTGGATGGTGTATCAATATATCCCAGTCACTGCAAAGTGTAATTAATAACTTCACCATGCTCAAAGGGATATTCAATGTCTGCTTTTATTTTTTATTTATTTTTTTAACCAAGCTACCAATAGGTGCCCTTATTTGCGAGGCGTTGGAAAACCTCCCTGGTCTTTGTGGGTTCTAGCGTTGGAAAACCTCCCTGGTCTTTGTGGTTGAATCTGTTTGAAATTCACTGTTCGACTGAGGGACCTTACAATTAATTGTATGTGTGGGGTACAGAGATGAGGTAGTCATTCAAAATCACGTTTAACACTGTTATTGTACACAGAGTGAGTCCATGCAACTTATTATGTGACTTGTTAAGCACATTTTTACTCCTGAACATATTTAGGCTCCTTGTCATAACAAAGGGGTTGAATACTTATTGACTCAATACATTTCAGCTTTTCATTTGTAATTAATATGTAAACATTTTGAAAAATATAATTCCACTGACATTATAGGGTATTGTGTGTAGGTCAGTGACAAAAAAAAATAAATACATTTAATATGTAATCCATTTTCAATTCAGGCTGTAACAACAAAATGTGGACAAAGTCCAGGGGTGTGAATAATTTCTGAAGGCACTAATATACACTGGGGAGAAGAAGTGTTTGATAACCTGCTTACAAAGCAGTATCCTACTTACAAAGCATGTAGAGGTCTGTAATTTTTTATCATAGGTACACTTCAACTGTGAGAGACGGAATCTAAAACAAAAATCCAGAAAATCACATTGTATGATTTTTAAGTAATTAATTTACATTTTATTGCATGACATAAGTATTTGATCACCTATCAACCAGTAAGAATTCCGGCTCTCACAGACCTGTTAGTTTTTCTTTAAGAAGCCCTCCTGTTCTCCACTCATTACCTGTATTAACTGCACCTGTTTGAACTCGTTACCTGTATAAAAGACACCTGTCCACACACTCAATCAAACAGACTCCAACCTCTCCACAATGGCTGGCCAAGAACAGTGAGCTGTGTAAGGACATCAGGGATAAAATTGTAGACCTGCAAAAGGCTGCGATGGGCTACAGGACAATAGGCAAGCAGCTTGGTGAGAAGGCAACAACTGTTTGCGCAATTATTAGAAAATGTAAGAAGTTCAAGATGACGGTCAATCACCCTCGGTCTGGGGCTCCATGCAAGATCTCACCTCATGGGGCATCAATGATCATGAGGAAGGTGAGGGATCAGCCCAGAACTACACGGCAGGACCTGGTCAATGACCTGAAGAGAGCTGGGGCCACAGTCTCAAAGAAAACCATTAGTAACACACTACGCCGTCATGGATTAAAATCCTGCAGCGCACGCAAGGTCCCCCTGTTCAAGCCAGTGCATGTCCAGGCCCGTCTGAAGTTTGCCAATGACCATCTGAATTATCCAGAGGAGGAATGGGAGGTCATGTGGTCTGATGAGACAAAAATATAGCTTTTTGGTCTAAACTCCACTCGCCGTGTTTGGAGGAAGAAGAAGGATGAGTACAACCCCAAGAACACCATCCCAACCGTGAAGCATGGAGGTGGAAACATCATTCTTTGGGGATGCTTTTCTGCAAAGGGGACAGGACGACTGCACCGTATTGAGCGGAGGATGGATGGGGCCATGTATCGCGAGATCTTGGCCAACAACCTCCTTCCCTCAGTAAGAGCATTGAAGATGGGTCGTGGCTGGGTCTTCCAGCATGACAACGACCCGAAACACACAGCCAGGGCAACTAAGGAGTGGCTCCGTAAGAAGCATCTCAAGGTCCTGGAGTGGCCTAGCCAGTCTCCAGACCTGAACCCAATAGAAAATCTTTGGAGGGAGCTGAAAGTCCGTATTGCCCAGCGACAGCCCCGAAACCTGAAGGATCTGGAGGTCTGTATGGAGGAGTGGGCCAAAATCCCTGCTGCAGTGTGTGCAAACCTGGTCAAGGACTACAGGAAACGTATGATCTCTGTAATTGCAAACAAAGGTTTCTGTACCAAATATTAAGTTCTGCTTTTCTGATGTATCAAATACTTATGTCATGCAATAAAATGCTAATTAATTACTTAATCATACAAATGTGATTTTCTGGATTTTTGTTTTAGATTCCGTCTCACAGTTGAAGTGTACCTATGATAAAAATTACAGACCTCTACATGCTTTGTAAGTAGGAAAACCTGCAAAATCGGCAGTGTATCAAATACTTGTTCTCCCCACTGTATATACACATACATGTACATAAACACACACACCACTGTACCTTTAATGTTGGAGATGTCTATGTTGAGCTGGCCGAGCTTCTCACAGGTCCTCTCCATACACTCATAGACTGACTGAAGAATCTCCTTAGGGTCCTCTTCTACCCAGCTGACACACACACAGTTCAACTAGGTGTTAGAAAAGGGTTTTACCAGTGTTCGAAAGTAGCATTTCAGAACAAACATGGTGAAAATGTGGAATGACAAGTGTCATATTTCAGCTTTGTGTTGTGCGTTCAATCCCTGATGATCACTGTACAACAGCTACTGACACTTAGTCTTTCACTCGTACGTGGTCAAATTCCCCTCTTTTCTACTGGTCCTCGTCAGGGTCAAAAGACAATTGTTGTTGTTTTTTTGTTTTTTTTAAAGGTCCTGACCCGGTCAAAGAGTCTTTCCAAAATAACCCAGGTCCATAGTGAATAGTAGCTTCTCTGCATACAAGGCATTTGGGAAAGTATTCAGACCCATTCTCCACATTTTGTTACATTCCAACCTTATTCTAAAATTGATTCAATATTATTATTATTTTTCATCAATCTACACACAATACCCGATAATGACAAAGCAAAAACAGGTTTAAGAATTTTGGGCAAATGTATTCAAATTAAAAAAACAGAAATACCTATATACATAAGTATTCAGACGCTTTGCTATGAAACTCGAAATTGAGCTCAGGTGAATCCTGTTTCCATTGATCATTCTTGAGATGTTTCTACAACTTGAAGTCCACCTGTGGTAAATTCAATTGATTGGACATGATTTGGAAATACACACCTGTCTATATAAAAAGGTCCCACAGTTGACAGTGCATTTCAGAGCAAAAACCAAGCCATAAGGTCGAAGCAATTGTCCATAGAGCTCTGAGACAGGATTGTGTCAAGGTACAGATCTGGGGAAGGATACCAAAACATTTCCGCAGAATTGAAGGTCCCCAAGAACAGTGGCCTCCATCATTCTTAAAAATGGAAGAAGTTGGGAACCACCAAGACTCTTCCTAGAGCTGGTCACCAGGCCAAACTGAGTAATCGGGGTAGAAGGGCCTTGGACAAGGGAGGTGACCAAGAACCTGATGGTCACTGACAGAGCTCCAGAGTTCCTCTGTGGAGATGGGAGAACCTTCCAGAAGGAAAACCCATCTCTGCAGCACTCCACCAATCAGGCCTTTATGGTAGAGTGGCCAAACGGAAGCCACTCCTCAGTAAAAGGCACATGACAGCCCACTTGGAGTTTGCCAAAAGGCACCTAAAGGACTCTCAGACCATGCGAAACAAGATTCTCTGGTCTGATGAAACCAAGATTGAACTCTTTGGCCTGAATGCCAAGCGTCACGTCTGGTGGAAACCTGGCACCATCCCTACGGTGAAGCAGCATCATGCTGTGGGGATGTTTTTCAGCGGCAGGGAGACTAGTCAGGATCGAGGGAAAGATGAACGGAGCAAAGTACAGAGTGATCCTTGATGAAAACCTGCTCCAGGGCGCTCAGGACCTCAGACTGGGGTGAAGGTTCACCTTCCAACAGGACAACGAGTTTAAGCACACAGTCAAGACAACGCAGGAGTGGCTTCGGGACAAGTCTCTGAATGTCCTTGAGTGGCTCAGCCAGAACCTGGACTTGAACATATCTGGAGAGACCTGAAAATAGATGTGCAGCAACGCTCCCCATCCAACCTGACAGCGCTTGAGAGGATCTGCAGAGAAGAATGGGTGAAACTCCCCAAATACAGGTGTGCCAAGCTTGTAGCGTAACACCCAAGAAGACTCAAGGCTGTAATAGCTGCCAAAGGTGCTTCAACAAAGTACTGAGTAAAAGGTCTGAATACTTATGGAAATGTAATATCATTGTTTTGTTTTTTGTAAAAATGTCACCTGTTTTTGCTTTGTCATTATGGAGGTATTGTGTGTAGATTGATGGGGGGGGGGGGGGGGCAATTTATTCAATTTTAGAATAAGGCTGTAACGTAGCTTTACGAATGCACTGTAAGTTCCCCAAATAAGGCTTTAGTAGCCCAGAGAACCCCACCGCCCGCCTAGCCCACAGAACACCACCGCCCGCCTAGCCCACAGAACCCCACCGCCCACAGAACCCCACCGCCCGCCTAGCCCACAGAACCCCACCGTCCGCCTAGCCCACAGAACCCCACCGTCCGCCTAGCCAACAGAACCCCACCGTCCGCCTAGCCAACAGAACACCACCGCCCGCCTAGCCAACAGAACACCACCGCCCGCCTAGCCCACAGAACACCACCGCCCGCCTAGCCCACAGAACCCCACCGCCCGCCTAGCCCACAGAACCCCACCGCCCGCCTAGCCCACAGAACCCCACCGCCCGCCTAGCCAACAGAACACCACCGTCCGCCTAGCCCACAGAACCCCACCGCCCGCCTAGCCCACAGAACCCCACCGCCCGCCTAGCCCACAGAACACCACCGCCCGCCTAGCCAACAGAACACCACCGCCCGCCTAGCCCACAGAACACCACCGTCCGCCTAGCCCACAGAACCCCACCGCCCGCCTAGCCCACAGAACCCCACCGCCCGCCTAGCCCACAGAACCCCACCGCCCGCCTAGCCAACAGAACCCCACCGTCTGTGTATCCAATAGAACACCAATATCTGTCTAATGTAAATAAGCCCTGGACATTGGACTCTGACAGCTCATGCATCCAGCTAAAGGGGGGGAAAAAACCTCTTCATTAAAGTGTAACCTCAGTTCTTAGTACTCAGTATTGACTCAACCCAGGGAGGGGATTTGGTAAATGTTGACATACTCATAAAAGATCCACCTTCCAGATTTCCCTCTTTCCATTCTTCCTGTCATCACGGACCAATCCTGAATCCGAATTCACCTCAGAAGGGTGGCGGCAGGTAGCCTATAGCGTTGGACTAGTAACCGAAAGGTTGCTAGATCGAATCCCCCGAGCTGACAAGGTTAAAATCTATCGTTCCTGAACAAGGCAGTTAACCCATTGTTCCCCAGTAGGCTGTCATTATAAATAAGAATTTGTTCTTAACTGACTTGCCTAGTTAAATAAAGGTTAAATTTTAAAAAAGGTGAGGAGAATAGAAGGCATGCTCATAAAAGTATTGGTACTGGGCCTTGCAAGCGGACTGTATTGCATTGAGATGTCAGGTGTGGGCACTCACCCCTCTTTAGGGAAACTCTGCTTTATCCCAACCTGGTGATGACTAAGCAGCTCTGCCGTTTTAGAATTGAACACCTGAGGAAAGGAGACAGAGTTAGAGTGGTTCCTACTGTGCAAGTGATCTTAAAAATCAGAGTTATACTGAACAAAAAAAATATATTTTTAAAAGTGACCTACAACAATTTCAAATGATAACACCGATTTACAGTTCATAAGGAAAATCAGTCAATTAAAATTAATTCTTTAGACCCTAAATCTATGGATTTCACGACTGGGAGTACAGATATGAATCGGTTGGTCACACACTTTTATTTTTTTTATCAAAAAAGTAGGGGTGTGGATCAGAAAACCAGTCAGTATCTGGTGTGACCACCATTTGCCTCATGCAGCACAACACATCTCCTTCACTTAGAGTTGATGAGGGCTCTTTGTGGCCTGTGGAATGTTGTCCCACTCCTCTTCAATGGCTGTGCAACGTTGATAGATATTGGAGGGAACTGGAACACGCTGTCCTACACGTCGATCCAGAGCATCCCAAAAATGCTCAATGGGTGACATGTCTGGTGTGTATGCAGACCATGGAAGAACTGAGACGTTTTCAGCTTCTAGGAATTGTGTAGAGATCTTTGCGACATGGGGCCGTGCATTATCATGCTGAAACATGAGATGATGGCGGAGGATGAATGGCACGACAATGGGCCTCAGGATCTCATCACGGTATCTCTGTGCATTCAAATTGCTATCGATAAAATGCGATTGTGTCCAATGTCCGTAGTTTATGCCGAGCCATACCATAAGCCCACTGCCACCACGGGGCACTCTGTTCACAACGTTGACGTCAGCAAACCGCTCACCCACAGAACGCCATTAAAGTGGTCTGCAGTTTTGAGGCCAGTTGGACATACTGCCAGATTCTCGAAATTGACATTGGAGGGGGCTTAGGGTCGAGAAATAAACATTCAATTTTATCGCAACAGCTCTGGTGGACATTCCAGCAGTCCCCAGCACAAGGTGCACCTATGTAATTATCATGCTGTTTAATCAGCTTCTTGATATGCCACACCTGTCAGGTGGATGGATTATCTTGGCAAAAGAGAAATGCTCACGAACAAGGATGTAAAAGAAATTCTGGACAAAATTTGAAATTAATAAACTTTGTGCGTATGGAACATTACTGGGATTTTTTATTTCAGCTCATGAAACCAACACTTTACATGTTGCATTTATGTTTTTGTTCAATGTAGGATTCAATATGCTAGATCTCAATCAATTAAAAATAGATAGAAATTCTGGCGCTCCTAGATTATATGTTGTGCTCCTAACTTTTAGCACCAGTGCTACCAACGAAAATGCTTAATTTAGATCCAGCTCCAGGACGATTCACATATTGTTTATGAACACTTATCTTACTATCAAAAAAATATATATAAATTTAAAAAACAATACTGCCACGTACGAGAAAAGCATTTAAGCATATATTTTCCAAGATAATCTTCGACATAATTTGTCAAGAGTTCAACAATCGGTTCTGTAACAGTCTGAAGAACACACATCAGAACATTCAGCATTCTGAAGCTAAATCAATATCCATCACATTAACAAAAGAGAAACTCAGTATGGACTATATAAAACCATGATGAAAACTTTACAGACATAGTTAAGAAGATACAAAAAAAACATTATGGATGTTACATTTGGTCTGTATTGCTTTAAAAATAAACATTTCCAGCACATCCCCAACATGTGAAAATAGCACGTTTCTATGTTTCATAGTCAAAAAGATAAGTGTTTCCAATGGCAACCAATTAGTAGGCAATTCCTGCTCATGATTGGTTAAAGTCACATGACGCACACCGATGATGTCATTAGAAACACTTAACTTCCTTTTGTTTTTTACTACAAAACATAGAAACACGTGATTTTCTCATATGGTGCTCTTGAAGAGGTGCTGGAGACGAACAGGAAGTTCAAAGATGGTGAAATTTTCCTTTAACCCCTAACACTATGGATAGGGCTACATTGAAATGTTTAACAGAAAGAATTGTATGCAGGGTAGCAATTAAAAAAGGGGAACAGTTTGGAGATTACGGCAAAAAAAAGGCGAGGAAGCAACAGTTTGACAAGACAAGACACTTGATTTTACATTCACTGTACTTTTAGCCGTATTTGTTGATAATGAAATCTGAAAATACTCCAGATACATTCAGTAACATGATAAGAATATTCCTGGAAAATGTAGGGTAAAGGGCAACATAAGACAAAACATATACAAGGGTTTGAATAAGAGGTCAAACCCGGTTGTTGTCCACAGTTCCTAAATCATTTCAACACACTTTTAGGACTCAAAGAAGAGTCTTCAACTAGGTGTTTTTGTTGAGCTCTCGGTGCCGTTGAGGAACACACCTGTAGTTGTTCGGAACGAAAAAGTGTGCACCACGACGTCGCACAATTACTGTTGTTGTTTACACCCTCCCAAAAACAGCCATTATATAAAATCACAGTCTGGGTCAGGTGGGCATCGTTTCAAACGCTTTTTCTATTGCCAACATGAGTAGCTAAATTTTTTTTTTTAAATATGATCTTACAGTGCGTTAGGCTTTCACAAAGCAATTCAGAGAATCAGATCGTCATTTTTTTGTGCACATTGATGGAACGCGTTCAGATGTGTGGTCCGCAGCAAATATTCTTCACAAAACAACAAACATAAACTATAAACGCCATGTCATCCTTGTAACTGTACATCAAACAGTATTCATAAACTTTGATACTGTTTATGAGATTTACTGTATATTCCATGAGATGTATGATGTTATATGATTAAAGTGCACATTTGGACTCAACAGGTGTATGGCTTGCTTGTATGACCTCAACGCGGTATTTATTATAATCCTCAACGTATCATCTTTCAAAATACATAGAGTCCTCGTAATTTACAGCATTTCCCCTTACTCAGACAACACCATTTATTTTTTTGCAAATGTTTCCCCAATTAGCGGGAGGGATGGGGGCAACTTGTTGTGCGCCGTGCTCAAGTTTAGAACGTCTGTCCGGCAAAACCCACACAGCGCTGTGAAGCAGAGACCCTGAGCTCTGATGTCATACAGTGGGGAGAACAAGTATTTGATACACTGCCGATTTTGCAGGTTTTCCTACTTACAAAGCATGTAGAGGTCTGTAATTTTTATCATAGGTACACTTCAACTGTGAGAGACGGAATCTAAAACAAAAATCCAGAAAATCACATTGTATAATTTTTAAGTAATTAATTTGCATTTTATTGCATGACATAAGTATTTGATCACCTACCAACCAGTAAGAATTCTGGCTCTCACAGACCTGTTAGTTTTTCTTTAAGAAGCCCTCCTGTTCTCCACTCATTACCTGTATTAACTGCACCTGTTTGAACTCGTTACCTGTATAAAAGACACCTGTCCACAACCTCAATCAAACAGACTCCAACCTCTCCACAATGGCCAAGACCAGAGAGCTGTGTAAGGATATCAGGGTTAAATTGTAGACCTGCACAAGGCTGGGATGGGCTACAGGACAATAGGCAAGCAGCTTGGTGAGAAGGCAACAACTGTTGGCGCAATTATTAGAAAATGGAAGAAGTTCAAGATGATGGTCAATCACCCTCGGTCTGGGGCTCCATGCAAGATCTCACCTCGTGGGGCATCAATGATCATGAGGAAGGTGAGGGATCAGCCAGAACTACACGGCAGGACCTGGTCAATGACCTGAAGAGAGCTGGGACCACAGTCTCAAAGAAAACCATTAGTAACACACTACGCCGTCACGGATAAAAATCCTGCAGCGCACGCAAGGTCCCCCTGCTCAAGCCAGCGCATGTCCAGGCCCGTCTGAAGTTTGCCAATGACCATCTGGATGATCCAGAGGAGGAATGGGAGAAGGTCATGTGGTCTGTTGAGACAAAAATAGAGCTTTTTGGTCTAAACTCCACTCGCCGTGTTTGGAGGAAGAAGAAGGATGAGTACAACCCCAAGATCACCATCCCAACCGTGAAGCATGGAGGTGGAAACATCATTCTTTGGGGATGCTTTTCTGTAAAGGGGACAGGACGACTGCACCGTATTGAGGGGAGGATGGATGGGGCCATGTATCGCGAGATCTTGGCCAACAACCTCCTTCCCTCAGTAAGAGCATTGAAGATGGGTCGTGGCTGGGTCTTCCAGCATGACAACGACCCGAAACACACAGCCAGGGCAACTAAGGAGTGGCTCCATAAGAAGCATCTCAAGGTCCTGGAGTGGCCTAGCCAGTCTCCAGACCTGAACCCAATAGAAAATCTTTGGAGGGAGCTGAAAGTCCGTATTGCCCAGCGACAGCCCCGAAACCTGAAGGATCTGGAGAAGGTCTGTATGGAGGAGTGGGCCAAAATCCCTGCTGCAGTGTGTGCAAACCTGGTCAAGAACTACAGGAAACGTATGATCTCTGTAATTGCAAACAAAGGTTTCTGTACCAAATATTAAGTTCTGCTTTTCTGATGTATCAAATACTTATGTCATGCAATAAAATGCAAATTAATTACTTAAAAATCATACAATGTGATTTTATGGATTTTTGTTTTAGATTCCGTCTCTCACAGTTGAAGTGTACCTATGATAAAAATGACAGACCTCTACATGCTTTGTAAGTAGGAAAACCTGCAAAATCGGCAGTGTATCAAATACTTGTTCTCCCCACTGTATATAGAATGTTACTGTTCAGCCACTGTGTTCCGATTTAGGAGCTTATTAAAATGACAAAATCTGCCACTTTTCACCCCACATACAGGTAGGAGTGTGAAGGGTTAACATCTCATCTTCATAAATAACACTGTGGGACAGCTGTGAATGAAGAAGCAAGCTCTGTGAGCTCTTTCAAAAAGCCATGAATATGATTTGACTGGTCAGAAGTTTACATACACTAAGTCGACTGTACCTATAAACAGCTTGGAAAATTCCAGAAAATTATGTCATGGCTTTACAACCTTCTGATAGGCTAATTGACATCATTTGAGTAAATTAGAGGTGTACCTTCAAACTCAGTGCCTCTTTGCTTGACATCATGGGAATATCAAAAGAAAATCAACCAAGACCGAAGAAGAAGAAAAAAAGTGTAGACCTCCACAAGTCTGGGTCATCCTTGGGATCAATTTCCAAACGCCTGAAGGTACCACGTTCACCTGTACAAACAATAGTACGCAAGTATAAACACCATGGGACAACGCAGCCGTCATAACGCTCAGGAAGGAGACGTGTTCTGTCTCCTAGCGATGAATGTACTTTGCTGCAAAAAGTGAAAATCAATCCCAGAACAGCAAAGGACATTGTGAAAATGCTGGAGGAAACAGGTACAAAAGTATCCACAGTAAAATTAGTTCTATATCGACATAACCTGAAAGCTCAATCAGCAAGGAAGAAGCCACGGCTCCAAAACAGCCATAAAAAAGCCAGACTACGGTTTGCAACTGCACATGGGGACAAAGATCATACTTTTTGGAGAAATGTCCTCTGGTCTGATGAAACAAATTGAACTGTTTGGCCATAATGACCATCATTATGTTCGGAGGAAAAAGGGGTATGCTTGCAAGCCGAAGAACACCATCCCAACCGTGAAGCATGGGGGTGGCAGCATCATGTTGTGGGGGTGCTTTGCTGCAGGAGGGACTGGTGTACTTCACAAAATAGATGGCATCATGGGGAAAGAATTATGTGGATATATTGAAGCAACATCTCAAGACATCAGTCAGGAAGTTAAAGCTTGGTCGCAAATGGGTCTTCCAAATGGACAATGACCCCAAACATACTTAAAGTTGTGGCAAAATGGCCTAAGGAAAACAAAGTCAAGGTATTGGAGTGGCCATCACAAAGCCCTGACCTCAATCCTATAGAAAATGTGGGCAGAACTGAAAAAGAGTGTGCGAGCAAGGAGGCCTACAAACCTGACTCAGTTACGCCAGCTCTGTCAGGAGGAATGGGCCAAAATTCACCCAACTTATTGTGGGAAGCTTGTGGAAGGCTACCTGAAACGTTTGACCCAAGTTAAACAACTTAACGGCAACGCTTCCAAATACTAATTCAGTGTATGTAAACTTCTGACCCACTGGGAATGTGATGAAAGAAATAAAAACTGAAATAAATAATTCTCTACTATTATTAATCTGACATTTCACATTCTTTTTTTTGTTTTACACATCATGCCAAGCAACAATGTTGACAGAAACAATGTCTGCTTTGTTCGGCACGACTGTCAGGTGTTACATAACTGCAGGACAAGCACTTACCTCAGAGATGGATGACTGTCCTCAGCAGTAGATACAATGGGAATTTACAGAATGAATAAAATAGTGTGAAAAGTAATGCTCATTTGAAATAAATCACTAAAGCAAATTAAAATGTTATTGGTCACATACACGCGATTAGCAGATGTTATTGCGGGTGTAAACAAAATGCTTGTGCTTCTAGTTCCGACAGTGCAGTAATAATCTAACAAGTAATATCTAACAAATTACACAACATATGTCATTTGTATTGTTTTACAGTCCGGGAAAGACAATTGCATAGCGGTTTAGATTGTCAGGTTTTCCCCAGATACTGAAGGTGTGTTTTGTTCATCAATAATTCATGAACGTGTTACTTCATTGTTTTGACATGTTTAAATAGCCAGGGACCAGCTGGACTCCTGTCCTCTATGACCACTTGAAAAAGGAGTGCTTGACCTCTCACCCATAGGATAGTAGTTAATGTGTAGGCTACATTTTACACACACACACACACACACACTTTGGCGAGAGTTAGAAACATTGTCCAAGACTGGATGTCCAGAACTCATGTCGCTTGGAACACTGGATATTTACCTCACGAGTCAAAAAATGCAACACCTTCTACAGAAACGGACAGCTTCTTGTTTTAACCAAGACAAGTGAAACAGTAACTCTTCACAGTTTATTCAGGTAGAGGTATAACTTAGCAGATGGGGGGGGGGGGGGGGTTTATCCCAGTGCTGCCACCAAGGTAGTGGTCAATGGTGAGAGATCAGAGACCTTTTTAAAGGATGACTATCTACATCAAACCTACTGACAGTGGGTCGGACAGGGTCAGACTTGCACTTAATCATGACTCTCAGTTCCATTATATTACACACAAGTCACTGGATGAAGGAGTCTTCTGTAGGGGTGGTGGGGGGGTTAAGAGCTGCGACACTGTCTGAACATTAAGGAAAAGGGGGGATACCTGGTCAGTTATACAACTGAATGCTTTCAACTGAAATGTGTCTTCCTGCATTTAACCCAACCCCTCTGAATCAGGGAGGTGCTGCCTTAAATCTACATCCATGTCTTCAACACCCGGGGAACAGTGGGTTAACTGCCTTGCTGAGGGGCAGAACAACAGAGTTTTACCTTGTCAGCTCAGGGATTGCATCCAGCAACTTTTCGGTTACTGGCCCAACACTCTAACCACTAGGCTACCTGCCGTCCCAACACTCTAACCACTAGGCTACCTGCCGTCCCAACACTCTAACCACTAGGCTACCTGCCGCCCCAACACTCTAACCACTAGGCTACCTGCCGTCCCAACACTCTAACCACTAGGCTACCTGCCGTCCCAACACTCTAACCACTAGGCTACCTGCCGTCCCAACACTCTAACCACTAGGCTACCTGCCGCCCCAACGCTCTAACCACTAGGCTACCTGCCGCCCCTACGCTCTAACCACTAGGCTACCTGCCGCCCCAACACTCTAACCACTAGCCTACCTGCCGTCCCAACACTCTAACCACTAGGCTACCTGCCGCCCCTACACTCTAACCACTAGCCTACCTGCCGCCCCTACACTCTAACCACTAGCCTACCTGCCGCCCCTACACTCTAACCACTAGCCTACCTGCCGCCCCTACACTCTAACCACTAGCCTACCTGCCGCCCCTACACTCTAACCACTAGCCTACCTGCCGCCCCAACACTCTAACCACTAGCCTACCTGCCGTCCCAACACTCTAACCACTAGCCTACCTGCCGCCCCAACACTCTAACCACTAGCCTACCTGCCGCCCCTACACTCTAACCACTAGGCTACCTGCCGTCCCAACACTCTAACCACTAGCCTACCTGCCGCCCCAACACTCTAACCACTAGCCTACCTGCCGTCCCAACACTCTAACCACTAGCCTACCTGCCGCCCCAACACTCTAACCACTAGCCTACCTGCCGCCCCAACACTCTAACCACTAGGCTACCTGCCGCCCCAACACTCTAACCACTAGGCTACCTGCCGCCCCAACACTCTAACCACTAGGCCTCCTGCCGCCCCAACACTCTAACCACTAGGCTACCTGCCGCCCCAACACTCTAACCACTAGGCTACCTGCCGTCCCAACACTCTAACCACTAGCCTACCTGCCGCCCCTTCATTAAGCGTCACTTGGTTTTGGAGGCATAAGGACCTTAGAAATAATTTTCAAAAAACAAGAGGTTAAATCGACACCTTTAGCTAATATGTTTAAGTAAACTGCTGTGTTCGTCCTCATGCTAACTAGCAGTAGCCACAGCAGCCATTAAGGAATGTCCCGTTGAACAACAAAAGGAGCTGATTGGCTGACACTGCCGTTCTAAAATGGCTGCTGTGGCTTCTGGTACCAAGCACGAGGACGAAAACAGCAGTTTACTGGTTGAACAACAACTAGCAGTTGTTCAACCTTCTTGGTGTAACAGTTGAGATAAATGGGACAATTCAGAGTACAACACATTTCTCCTCCCTGGATTGAGGTATGTTTTCCGAGCCATATCTTGCTCCGGCTCCGTGGTGTCTTAATCTACACAGGAAGACTGTCCGACCCTAGCCCAATATTGGACTATGGAAGCCTAATGTTACTCCTTATCGTCCAAGGACCTTACGTGTTCTGTTAAAGGTGAATTGGCTGTGGAAGCCAAAACAGCCAAATCCTCCATCTAAACGTGAATCGATTCTCAATTTCAGTACGATTCTAGAAACAAAATCCCTATACTTTCATTTCACATCCCAAAATATTTTTCACTAATGTGAAAATACACACTTATGCTGACTGTTTTAAAACAGGTTACTGTAGGTTGCAGCTGACAGTATTTTTCAGTGACAACACGTTTGTTGTGTCTGTCTTCAATTTTACACACACACACACGTGTTCAGAGACTCAGATAGCGAATTAGCACAGGTAGTCCACTCTCATTCGTCTGTTTTATACAACTGAATGCTTTCAACTGAAATGTGTCTTCCTGCATTTAACCCAACCCCTCTGAATCAGGGAGGTGCTGCCTTAAATCTACATCCATGTCTTCAACACCCGGGGAACAGTGGGTTAACTGCCTTGCTGAGGGGCAGAACAACAGAGTTTTACCTTGTCAGCTCAGGGATTGCATCCAGCAACTTTTCGGTTACTGGCCCAACACTCTAACCACTAGGCTACCTGCCGTCCCAACACTCTAACCACTAGGCTACCTGCCGTCCCAACACTCTAACCACTAGGCTACCTGCCGTCCCAACACTCTAACCACTAGGCTACCTGCCGTCCCAACACTCTAACCACTAGGCTACCTGCCGTCCCAACACTCTAACCACTAGGCTACCTGCCGTCCCAACACTCTAACCACTAGGCTACCTGCCGCCCCAACACTCTAACCACTAGGCTACCTGCCGCCCCTACGCTCTAACCACTAGGCTACCTGCCGCCCCAACACTCTAACCACTAGCCTACCTGCCGTCCCAACACTCTAACCACTAGGCTACCTGCCGTCCCAACACTCTAACCACTAGGCTACCTGCCGTCCCAACACTCTAACCACTAGGCTACCTGCCGTCCCAACACTCTAACCACTAGGCTACCTGCCGTCCCAACACTCTAACCACTAGGCTACCTGCCGTCCCAACACTCTAACCACTAGCCTACCTGCCGCCCCTACACTCTAACCACTAGCCTACCTGCCGCCCCAACACTCTAACCACTAGGCTACCTGCCGCCCCAACACTCTAACCACTAGGCTACCTGCCGCCCCAACACTCTAACCACTAGGCTACCTGCCGTCCCAACACTCTAACCACTAGGCTACCTGCCGCCCCTACACTCTAACCACTAGCCTACCTGCCGCCCCTACACTCTAACCACTAGCCTACCTGCCGCCCCTACACTCTAACCACTAGCCTACCTGCCGCCCCAACACTCTAACCACTAGCCTACCTGCCGTCCCAACACTCTAACCACTAGCCTACCTGCCGTCCCAACACTCTAACCACTAGGCTACCTGCCGTCCCAACACTCTAACCACTAGGCTACCTGCCGTCCCAACACTCTAACCACTAGGCTACCTGCCGTCCCAACACTCTAACCACTAGCCTACCTGCCGCCCCTACACTCTAACCACTAGCCTACCTGCCGCCCCAACACTCTAACCACTAGGCTACCTGCCGCCCCAACACTCTAACCACTAGGCTACCTGCCGCCCCAACACTCTAACCACTAGGCTACCTGCCGTCCCAACACTCTAACCACTAGGCTACCTGCCGCCCCTACACTCTAACCACTAGGCTACCTGCCGCCCCTACACTCTAACCACTAGCCTACCTGCCGCCCCTTCATTAAGCGTCACTTGGTTTTGGAGGCATAAGGACCTTAGAAATAATTTTCAAAAAACAAGAGGTTAAATCGACACCTTTAGCTAATATGTTTAAGTAAACTGCTGTGTTCGTCCTCATGCTAACTAGCAGTAGCCACAGCAGCCATTAAGGAATGTCCCGTTGAACAACAAAAGGAGCTGATTGGCTGACACTGCCGTTCTAAAATGGCTGCTGTGGCTTCTGGTACCAAGCACGAGGACGAAAACAGCAGTTTACTGGTTGAACAACAACTAGCAGTTGTTCAACCTTCTTGGTGTAACAGTTGAGATAAATGGGACAATTCAGAGTACAACACATTTCTCCTCCCTGGATTGAGGTATGTTTTCCGAGCCATATCTTGCTCCGGCTCCGTGGTGTCTTAATCTACACAGGAAGACTGTCCGACCCTAGCCCAATATTGGACTATGGAAGCCTAATGTTACTCCTTATCGTCCAAGGACCTTACGTGTTCTGTTAAAGGTGAATTGGCTGTGGAAGCCAAAACAGCCAAATCCTCCATCTAAACGTGAATCGATTCTCAATTTCAGTACGATTCTAGAAACAAAATCCCTATACTTTCATTTCACATCCCAAAATATTTTTCACTAATGTGAAAATACACACTTATGCTGACTGTTTTAAAACAGGTTACTGTAGGTTGCAGCTGACAGTATTTTTCAGTGACAACACGTTTGTTGTGTCTGTCTTCAATTTTACACACACACACACGTGTTCAGAGACTCAGATAGCGAATTAGCACAGGTAGTCCACTCTCATTCGTCTGTTTTCTGTAAACAAGAGCTGTAGAAACATGGAAATACACTGAGTGTACAAAACATTAAGAACACTTGGCTGTACAAGGAGTCGAAAGCGTTTCTACAGGGATGTTGACTCCAATGCTCCCCCACAGTTGTGTCAAGTTGTCTGGATGTCCTTTGGGTGGTGGACCATTCTTGACACACGGGAAACGGTTGAGCGTGAAAAATCAAGCAGTGTTGCATTGTTCTTGACAAACTGGTGCGCCTGACACCTACTATCATACCTCGTTCAATGACACTTAAATATTTTGTCTTGCCCATTCCCCCTCTAAATGGCACGCACACGATCCATGTCTCAACGCTAAAAGAAAATCTTTCTTTAACCCGGTCTCCTCCCCTTCATCTACACCTGTTTTGAAGGTGATATCCATAAGGGATCATAGCTTTCACCTGGATTCACCTGGCCAGTCTGTCATGGAAAGAGCAACTGTTCCTAATGTTTTGTCCACTCAGTGTGTGGCAACCCTAACCGTATGTAAAGTCCCTTGTTAAGTGGACCTGTGTGGTTCTGATTCCGGTTCGGACAGACATTCTCCCTTATAAATTGATCTGTGGACACTGTAGATGGAAATGGCTTGCATTGAGCAATAGCCCTGGTTCCCACGGATACGGCAGTATATTTTTTTGTGTTTCCGACTGCCTAGCAACTCCTGGCTGAACCCTACTTCACAGCCACTGACAATTAGCACATGCCTAAAATCCTAATCGTAGCACAGCAGGAGAGAGTGGTTTCATCACTTATAGTACAGTCGGAGATCATTTTATAGCCATTAAATCCCCCCAAAATTATAAATAGATTTGAAACAAAAACACTTTGTTTGGAGTTCAGGAAGCCACAGCTCGGTGTTATGTTCACAGTTGTGGCGGCAGATGTTTTGATTAAGAGATACCGTCAGAATATATGCACATTTTCTATCAAATCAAATGTTTATATAAAGCCCTTCTTACATCAGCTGATATCTCAAAGTGCTGTACAGAAACCCAGCCTAAAACCCCAAACAGCAAGCAATGCAGGTGTAGAAGCACTAAACATACACATGTATTTTACAGTTGTAAGGAAGGTGACATTTTACAGTTTGGTGGTTTTACAATTTGATTATACTATATTTAGAAAACATACAAGTAATTTCAAGCCTTATTCATAGTATTAAATAGGGAATAAATTTTTGTTTTAATCATATTTGTACTTCAGCTTGTGTCCTCAAAAGTGACTCAACAATTATTTTTTATTTTTTTTAAATAACAATTTGCAGAAAGGTGAGACTAACATTGGAGTATGCATTGTGGCGGCAGGTAGCCTAGTGGTTAGAGCGTTGAGCGTAGTAACCGAAAGGTTGCTGGATCGAATCTCCGAGCTGACAAGTTTTTTACCTGTCGTTCTGCCCCTGAACAAGGCCGTCAGTGTAAATAAGAATGTGTTCTTAACTGACTTAAATAAAGGTTAAATTAAAATATAAATTTTAAATCACTAGTTGTTGATGGTTCTCATGATAAATAATTACTTTCGGGGATTAAACGAAGTTACATTTAAGATTATTATTTTTTTTATTTTTTTTAAACAGGAGAACGCAACTCATTCATAACTCAGAAGCTTGTTGCCAACTTACCAGAAACCTCGTCGAGCTCGTGCCTTGATCGATAGCTGCGACGAGGGGCCCCATCGTGATTTGAGTGGACATCCTTCTGTTCGTATCCGTGGTGATCAATTTCTACAAACGCCGGTGAACCGGTGGTCGGCTTTATATTACCCACTGCTGGCAGTCCTGTTGAGACCATGCGAGAATCCTTCCAGTGACGTTGACAAAATCCTATCGGGTTGTGGCAAGTTTATGTTTGACGAGCCGTCAGAAGGCGTTGGCCTAGTGCTGCCCAATCAAATCCGGGGGCACGTCCAAAATAAAAAATAAAAACGTTTAACGAGTTTAAATCACCGGGATAAATGCCGCATTTAAAACAGGTCAGTCCATTGAAGACAACTGGGAACTCGAGAAAAAAAAAAACGAGCACCAATGGGAAAAATATTTTGAATGGTCATCCAACTCGGAATTGGAAGTCGGAAACTCGGATATCTTTCTAGACTTCCGATCTGAAGATCGCTGACGTCACGATTTTTTCCCCCTTCCGAACTCCCAGTTGTCAGAAAAGGATCAAAAGTCACCACCCTTTTTACCCACTGAGGCAGTGGGTTCGTTTTACAGCAGTGATTTGGACATATAAACGTCCAATCATCAATCACTAAAACTGCTATTTGAGCTCATCTGTATCTTATCATAGACTATAACTCTGCAAACTATCAGACAAGCTCAACTTCAAACTACTCAACATTTTATTGACACTCTCCATCCCCTTTTTCAGAAGAAAACTTTATTCTGTAGTTGTCTGTGTTGGATCAGACTAATAGAACGTGATCATTGTTCAGACTGTATATTCTTGTGTCTGACAGTCTCCTTGTGATAAAGAGGACAACCAGAGCCCTAAAATTAGACCACAGCTTTATATTTGGTCGGTTAGGAATCTGCTGCCTCTCAGCTTCTGATGTGCAATGGCTAATTGGGATTCACTTAAAAGTCCAATGTGACTGTTTTCATCTCAATATCAAATCACTTCTGGGTAACCGTTAAGTAAGTACTGTGATTGTTTTCGATTTAAAATGGTGATGTCACCAGGCAGGCCAAAAGTCCATCCTGCAGGCTGAAATCTTTTCAAACAGCTCTTACACTAACAGGGTATTATCATCATTTTCAAAATGTCAACGTATTATTACAACCTCATAGTGTGGAATTATATATAACATTTGTATTGTTTAAAATCTATCAGAGTGGTTGAGTGTTTGAATAATTCCACAGCATGCAAGGAACGTTGTGAATTCAAATTCTCATCTGAACTATTGTGGTCCAGTAGGCCTCGGTCATCATGACACTCAGAGTTGTGTGGAAACAGTGGGAGTTGATCAGACGTGCTGTAACACAATATGGCATCATGTGATGCCAGTGATAGTCTCGGATATGTGTAATGGTCAGGAGTAGCTTGGATAATAATTATGTAATAAGAGAAACCAAGAGGTCAAGAGTCCAAGAAGTGCAAGGAACACCCCCTCTCTCTACCAGACCACCCCCTCTCTACCAGACCACACCCCCTCTCTCTACCAGACCACACCCCCTCTCTCTACCAGACCACACCCCCTCTCTCTACCAGACAACACCCTCTCTCTACCAGACCACACCCTCTCTACCAGACCACACCCCCTCTCTCTACCAGACAACACCCTCTCTCTACCAGACCACCCCCTCTCTACCAGACCACACCCCCTCTCTCTACCAGACCACACCCCCTCTCTCTACCAGACCACACCCCCTCTCTCTACCAGACAACACCCTCTCTCTACCAGACCACACCCTCTCTCTACCAGACCACACCCCCTCTCTCTACCAGACCACCCCCTCTCTCTACCAGACAACACCCTCTCTCACCCAGACCACACCCCCTCTCTCTACCAGACCACACCCCCTCTCTCTACCAGACAACACCCTCTCTCTACCAGACCACACCCTCTCTAACAGACCACACACCACTCTCTACCAGACCACACCCCCTCTCTCTACCAGAACACACCCTCTCTCTACCAGACAACACCCTCTCTCTACCAGACCACACCCTCTCTCTCTACCAGACCACACCCCCTCTCTCTACCAGACCACACCCTCTCTCTACCAGACCACCCCCTCTCTACCAGACCACACCCCCTCTCTCTACCAGACCACACCCCCTCTCTCTACCAGACAACACCCTCTCTCTACCAGACCACACCTCCTCTCTCTCCCAGACCACACCCTCTCTACCAGACCACACCCCCTCTCTCTACCAGACCACACCCCCTCTCTACCAGACCACACCTCCTCTCTCTCCCAGACCACACCTATATTTTTTTTGTTTGGTAATGTGTGTCTGTGTTTTGCTCAGTGATATAATATTGGCATGTTTTTTTTAGGCGAGTGTGTATTTTTGAAACATTTGTAGATTCACGTTCATTGCAATGACCACAAGCTCATAGATGTGTGCCCATTGCTGTTACTACTCTCTATCTCGCTCTTACCTCACAGGGCATCAGAAGGAATCATTTCAGCAGATGTCTGTCTGGAGAGTGGCCTGAGAACCACTCAGGAAGAGAGAGAGAGAGGAACACAGGCGTGAACCACCAAGCTAATCACGTGTAGTCTTGTTGTTTCTCTTTGGTGGGAACTAGCATTCTCCTCTTCCTCTCCTTCTCCTCCTCCTCCTTTTCCTGTCACCCACTGGCCCAGTGATGCTTGAGGCAGGAGTGGGAGGAGGGGGGGTGGCCTGGGGGTCGGAATGGAGACTGACAATGTTAGTTGGGATTCAATTACTCAGAGGGGAGAGACACACACACACACACACACACACACACTGTCACAAACTCAAACCTCATTCCTAACACACACAAAAACAGGCACACATGTAACCAAGGGCTTTATACTGCGTTCATAACAAACTCTGAAAACACTACTGTAAACTGTGAGAAACCAGTTGTGTGCATTCACGTGCTTTAAACTCGTTAACAACGCCTATTGGCTAATGCTAAGCAAAACTAAATCAACACTCGTTAACGACGCCAATTCGCTAATGCTAAGCTAACTGCATCGACCATAAACTAAAAGTATAGCCTGCTAGCTGGCATGGTCCTGTGTGGAGAGTTACTATAGCCTGGTAGCTGGCATGGTCCTGTGTGGAGAGTTACTATAGCCTGCTATCTGGCATGGTCCTGTGTGGAGAGTTACTATAGCCTGCTAGTTGGCATGGCCCTGTGTGGAGAGTTACTATAGCCTGCTAGCTGGCATGGTCCTGTGTGGAGAGTTACTATAGCCTGGTAGTTGGCATGGTCATGTATGGAGAGTTACTATAGCCTGCTATTTGGTATGGCCCTGTGTGGAGAGTTACTATAGCCTGCTATTTGGCATGGTCCTGTGTGGAGAGTTACTATGGCCTGCTAGTTGGCATGGTCCTGTGTGGAGAGTTACTATAGCCTGCTAGTTGGCATGGTCCTGTGTGGAGAGTTACTATAGCCTGCTAGCTGGCATGGCCCTGTGTGGAGAGTTACTATAGCCTGGTAGCTGGCATGGCCCTGTGTGGAGAGTTACTATAGCCTGCTAGCTGGCATGGCCCTGTGTGGAGAGTTACTATAGCCTGGTAGCTGGCATGGCCCTCAACTGGGCTGGCAGTCGATATGGTTTAGAGTGGCAGCTCTCTATCTATCTCATCTATCTAATCCATCTATCCATCTACAGTGCCTACAGAAAATATCCATAGCCCTCGACTTATTCCACATGTTGTTACAGCCTAATTTCAAAATGGATTTCCCCCCCCAAAAAATATCTCACCCATCTACACACAATAGCCCATAATGACAAAGTGAAAACACGTTTTGAGAAATGTTTGCAAATGTATTGAAAATGCAACACAGAAATATCTCATCTACATAAATATTCACACTCCCTTGAGTCAATACATGTTAGAATCCCCTGTGGTAGTGATCACAGCTGTGAGGCATTCTGGGTAAGTCTCTAATAACTTTCCACACCTGGATTGTACAACATTTGCACATGATTGTTTTTGTAATTCTTCAAGCTGTCTCAAATTGGTTGTAGACAGCCATTATAAATCTTGCCATAGATTTTCAAGCCGATTTAAGTCTAAACTATAACTAGGCCACTCAGTTAAAAAGAAACAGAATACAGCTATAATCACAGGCAGAATCCTAGAGGAAAACCTGGTTTAGTCTGCTATCCAACAGACACTGGGAGACAAATTCACCTTTCAGCAGGACAATAACCTAAAACACAAGGCCAAATATACACTGGAGTTGCTTACCAAGACAACATTGAAAATAGACAAAATAGCATAATTCCACTTTGACATTATGGGGTATTGTGTGCAGGCCAGTGATACAAAATCTCAATTAAATCCATTTAAAATTCAGGCTGTAACACAACAAAATGTAAAAAAGTCAAGGGCTGTGAATACCTTCTGCAATATATCTATATCTCTCTCTCTCTCTCTCTCATATGAGGAGGAGTTGATGAACGTCTGTAGGTGTCCCTGAAAGGCTTCAGGGTTTTTGTACGTGTGTGTGTTTCTCTCATCCACCCTCCACTCCTTCCCTATCAGTCTAGTATGAGCTTGTTTTTCTTAATTGGACCAGGAATCATAAATTGAGTGCACAAATCATTATCTTCCAATCCAAATTGTGTTTTTCTTTCTCCAGGCCAAAGTCACATTGTTTGAAGCTAACCATCAAGATGAAAGCTGTTGTTTACTTTTGGTGGTAGTTCAAACGATTGTCTTTGGGCAATTTACCAATGACATTTCATCCTGTTTTCCCGAGGCCCTGAGTCCTTAAAATTCCAAATTCCTGTGCCGGCGGAGTTGAAACATGAGTATTAAAGAATGTGGTGTCTCCATTGTCGAGAGAGCCAAGCTGGCCGGACTCATTAGTGCTGTTCCAGTAATGGGAGGAATCCCAGGCCACAATGAAGCCAAATACCTGATGGCTACCAATCATGTCCTTGTCCCTCCTTCCTTCAGTTCACCATGGGAAAATGTGTCTTTGACAACTTCTGTTTCAAGGCCAGTTAGCCATCATGGAGATACTAATTAATAGAGTTGGTTTGATTTATTTCATTCACAGTCGACATGACAAAAATGAAGCAGAATGTATTACATTTAGACAATACTTAAAAAAGAAATAATTAAAACACAAAATACTACATGTAATGAAAAAGGTGCTAGCTTACAAGACATGACAGTTTAAAGTCACATTCAGTTGGCTCTGAGGAGGGAAGTTCACACCAATTTCAATTCAATTCAATTCAAGGGGCTTTATTGGCATGGGAAACATGTGTTAACATTGCCAAAGCAAATCATGTTCCATTCAGACCCGGGGGAAAGGGGGGATACACCATCCCCCCTTTTCTTCATAAAATGATCTCCCTCTCTTCTGTTCTCCTCATATTTTCATTCTGGTGTCACTATAATATAATGAAATGCCATTTAGCAGATGCTTTTATCCATAGCGACTTAGTCATGTGTTCAGTTTTACTCTAGGTATGGGTTGCCCCCCCAGTGGGATTCAACCCGTGACCCCCGGCGGCATTGCAAGCACCATGCTCTACCGACGGAGCTACATAATACCACAAAAATAATATTTATGTTAGGGTTGATTGGGTTAGAAATGTAGCGATGATGAGTGAGAAGAGTGTCCAAACAGGACTCACAAATCATTCATTTTCCAGATCATTTAAATGGCACATTCCATAGTGTCTTCCAATTGGAAGCGCTGACACAGCACTTTGATGGTCAGCGTGTTGTTGTTCTCGTTGGGAGATGGCTTTTGATCACCACAACAAAAGGGCAAGCTGCTTGAATAAAGGGGACCGACTGTCTTTTGAGAAATGTGTGCGAGTCTTTTTTTTCTCAGCTCGTTTTGGGATTTGCTGGTTGGTGACATGCCTCCCTCCGCCTGGCTCCTTATAGTGCCGGACCGGGTAGGGTTAGGGAGGTAGGAATTCTAGCCGAGTCGAATGGTACGGACATCGCCGACAGAGACCGCAAACACGGAGCACTCCGGTTAAACACGGTCTTATGACTGAGAACCCGCTCAATCTGCTGGCTACTCAAGGAGCAGACAGGAGTAGCCTACAAACACCGGGATAGGAGAGGGGGAACATACGCGCACACAAGCTCTCCAGCCGACGTTTGTGGACATCGGATATTTGGCGATAACTGCCTGGAATTGGAACGGAAAACCAAAATAATTGTAGTCTTTCTCTGTACCTGTCATCCAGGTACGTTTCTTGCAGGTGAATTATTCATGATTAGGGGCATGATAAATTATAACAGACCTACAACTGCGATGAGTTTTAACTTTAAAATGATTTCAGATCATTAAAATTCCTTATTTATTGTCTTCTATGATATCCATTAGCTTGAGCTCGTTAAAATATGGATAGAATGTGTAGGCTACAATAGATACAAGTTGTGTCCACTTGGGAAGGAACATTTACGTTGGCTGATGTGTCAGTCGTGATCATTACAGGCTACAAATATTTATGGGTTTATAATGAATTATAAGACTTTTTTTTTTTTTTTTTACTTTAACTACTTTGTTTGCAATTTCCAGATTTTACATGATTATTTGTATTAAAAAAAATGTTGCAGTATGAAATCTCGTTTTCAAGTGTCGCCAAAAAATGTAATAAAAATAACTTAGTAACAAGAATAATATGGCGACTACAGTCTAATAATAATAACAACTAAATAATAATAAAAAACAAACGTACATTAACAACATAGAAAAGTTGTACAATTACTAATAGGCCTACAACTAATATAAACTACTACTACAACTAATATAAACTACTAATACAACTAATATAAACTACTACTACAACTAATATAAACTACTACTACAACTAATATAAACTACTAATACAACTAATATAAACTACTAATACAACTAATAAAACTACTGCTACAACTAATATAAACTACTACTACAACTAATATAAACTACTACTACAACTAATATAAACTACTACTACAACTAATATAAACTACTACTACAACTAATATAAACTACTACTACAACTAATATAAACTACTAATACAACTAATAAAACTACTGCTACAACTAATATAAACTACTAATACAACTAATATAAACTACTACTACAACTACTAATACAACTACTGCTACAACTAATATAAACTACTACTACAACTAATATAAACTACTAATACAACTAATAAAACTACTACTACAACTAATATAAACTACTAATACAACTAATAAAACTACTGCTACAACTAATATAAACTACTAATACAACTAATATAAACTACTAATACAACTAATACAAACTACTGCTACAACTAATAAAATGACTGCTACAACTACCAATACAACTACTGCTACAACTACCAATACAACTAATACAAACTACTGCTACAACTACTAATACAACTAATAAAATTACTGCTACAACTAATATAAACTACTAATACAACTAATATAAACTACTACTACAACTACTAATACAACTACTGCTACAACTAATATAAACTACTACTACAACTAATATAAACTACTAATACAACTAATAAAACTACTACTACAACTAATATAAACTACTAATACAACTAATAAAACTACTGCTACAACTAATATAAACTACTAATACAACTAATATAAACTACTAATACAACTAATACAAACTACTGCTACAACTAATAAAATGACTGCTACAACTACCAATACAACTACTGCTACAACTACCAATACAACTAATACAAACTACTGCTACAACTACTAATACAACTAATAAAATTACTGCTACAACTAATACAATTACTGCTACAACTAATATAAACTACTAATACAACTAATAAAACTACTGCTACAACTACTAATACAACTAATACAATTACTGCTACAACTACTAATACAACTAATAAAACTGCTGCTACAACTAATACAATTACTGCTACAACTACTAATACATTTACATTTAAATCATTTAGCAGACGCTCTTATCCAGAGCGACTTACAAATTGGTGCATTCACCTTATGATATCCAGTGGAACAACCACTTTACAATAGTGCATCTAACTCTTTTAAGGGGGGGGGGGGGTTAGAGGGGGGTTAATACAACTAATACAAACTACTGCTACAACTACTAATACAACTAATACAAATTACTGCTACAACTACTAATACAACTAATAAAACTACTGCTACAACTAATAAAATTACTGCTACAACTAATAAAACTACTAATACAACTGTATACTATATATATAATAATACTATATATCTATAATAATACTATATATATATATAATAACATTAACTCTGAATGTGGTGCAATTTCCTGGCCACAAAATAGGATTAATTAAATATTGGTTCATGAGGTCTCCATTTTCTGCAGGTCAACATTGCAATTCAATTGATTGAATGGGGATGACAGCGCCCCTCAATGGTACTTGGCCTTCTATGGAAAGAGCAGGCACGTGGTGGAGCTTAGGATAAGAGAGAGAGCCGGGCAGTAATTTAACAAATGTTTCAACAATTTGGAAGTGTGGTTTTACAATGAAAAGTTCTTCCATGATTCCGTCAAGACCGATTCATGAAATGTATCTTACTCAACACAACTATCATCAGGAATAACAATGGAAATAAGTCATTGGAATTATTGTGTCATTACGCTGCTGTGGATATGCTTGCTTTTTAAACTGGCAAATAAAATAAATACATTTGTCAATGTATTGAAACATCACAATAGGCCTCTATGCCTTGGATTGTTATAAAGTTATATCACCCACCCTTCTTTGCAGTGACCCCATCTCTGAGGACCCGCCAACTCTGACATCATCAGCTCTATTTCACCTTTGACCCTGCACCTCCAAGGCCATGTGTCGCCTGTCGATGACCTCACTATTCGTCTGCTTCTGGTTGGCGGGGAGGGGTCAGTGTGACGCTAGCTTTCAGGACTCCATGGGAGCGCTGCACACAGAGTTCGCGGTCAGACTCTACCAAACGCTCACCGAGACGGAGAATAACTCCAACCTGATGGTGTCGCCGCTGAGCGTCTCGCTGTCCTTGGGCCTTCTGCAGCTGGGCGCCCGCGGCAACACGCTGGCACAACTGGAGGCGGCACTGGGATATGACGTCAACGGTAAGAACCCCCGCCACGAGTGGCCTGTGTGATCCAACAGTTACAAACTCTGACCCCGGGAACACATGTATGCCAGAGTCGGCATGGGTTCGAATCCGGCCCACTGCCCTTTGGCTCACCCTGCCCATGTTCCCCATCTTTCACAATGTACTATATTTTCAATAAAAAATATATATTATAAAAGGAGTGGGACTGTCCCAGAACCCACTACCAAGCAGAGGAGTGGGACTGTCCCAGAACCCACTACCAAGCAGAGGAGTGGGACTGTCCCAGAACCCACTACCAAGCAGAGGAGTGGGACTGTCCCAGAACCCACTACCAAGCAGAGGAGTGGGACTGTCCCAGAACCCACTACCAAGCAGAGGAGTGGGACTGTCCCAGAACCCACTACCAAGCAGAGGAGTGGGACTGTCCCAGAACCCACTACCAAGCAGAGGAGTGGGACTGTCCCAGAACCCACTACCAAGCAGAGGAGTGGGACTGTCCCAGAACCCACTACCAAGCAGAGGAGTGGGACTGTCCCAGAACCCACTACCAAGCAGAGGAGTGGGACTGTCCCAGAACCCACTACCAAGCAGAGGAGTGGGACTGTCCCAGAACCCACTACCAAGCAGAGGAGTGGGACTGTCCCAGAACCCACTACCAAGCAGAGGAGTGGGACTGTCCCAGAACCCACTACCAAGCAGAGGAGTGGGACTGTCCCAGTACTGGGTGGTCAGGCTACTGGGTGGTCAGGCTACTGGGTGGTCAGGCTACTGGGTGGTCAGGGTACTGGGTGGTCAGGCTACTGGGTGGTCAGGCTACTGGGTGGTCAGGGTACTGGGTGGTCAGGGTACTGGGTGGTCAGGCTACTGGGTGGTCAGGCTACTGGGTGGTCAGGCTACTGGGTGGTCAGGGTACTGGGTGGTCAGGCTACTGGGTGGTCAGGGTACTGGGTGGTCAGGGTACTGGGTGGTCAGGCTACTGGGTGGTCAGGCTACTGGGTGGTCAGGCTACTGGGTGGTCAGGCTACTGGGTGGTCAGACTACTGGGTGGTCAGGCTACTGGGTGGTCAGACTACTGGGTGGTCAGGCTACTTGGTGGTCAGGGTACTGGGTGGTCAGGCTACTGGGTGGTCAGGCTACTGGGTGGTCAGGGTACTGGGTGGTCAGACTACTGGGTGGTCAGACTACTGGGTGGTCAGGCTACTGGGTGGTCAGGGTACTGGGTGGTCAGGGTACTGGGTGGTCAGGGTACTGGGTGGTCAGGGTACTGGGTGGTCAGGGTACTGGGTGGTCAGGCTACTGGGTGGTCAGGCTACTGGGTGGTCAGGGTACTGGGTGGTCAGACTACTGGGTGGTCAGACTACTGGGTGGTCAGACTACTGGGTGGTCAGGCTACTGGGTGGTCAGGGTACTGGGTGGTCAGGGTACTGGGTGGTCAGGGTACTGGGTGGTCAGGCTACTGGGTGGTCAGGCTACTGGGTGGTCAGGGTACTGGGTGGTCAGGCTACTGGGTGGTCAGGCTACTGGGTGGTCAGGTTACTGGGTGGTCAGGTTACTGGGTGGTCAGGTTACTGGGTGGTCAGGCTACTGGGTGGTCAGGCTACTGGGTGGTCAGGCTACTGGGTGGTCAGGGTACTGGGTGGTCAGGCTACTGGGTGGTCAGGCTACTGGGTGGTCAGGCTACTGGGTGGTCAGGCTACTGGGTGGTCAGACTACTGGGTGGTCAGGCTACTGGGTGGTCAGGCTACTGGGTGGTCAGGCTACTGGCTGGTCAGGCTACTGGGTGGTCAGGTTATTGGGTGGTCAGGCTACTGGGTGGTCAGGCTACTGGGTGGTCAGGGTACTGGGTGGTCAGGGTACTGGGTGGTCAGGGTACTGGGTGGTCAGGGTACTGGGTGGTCAGGCTACTGGGTGGTCAGGTTACTGGGTGGTCAGGCTACTGGGTGGTCAGGTTACTGGGTGGTCAGGCTACTGGGTGGTCAGGCTACTGGGTGGTCAGGTTACTGGGTGGTCAGGCTACTGGGTGGTCAGGTTACTGGGTGGTCAGGCTACTGGGTGGTCAGGCTACTGGGTGGTCAGGCTACTGGGTGGTCAGGCTACTGGGTGGTCAGGTTACTGGGTGGTCAGACTACTGGGTGGTCAGGCTACTGGGTGGTCAGGCTACTGGGTGGTCAGGCTACTGGGTGGTCAGGCTACTGGGTGGTCAGGCTACTGGGTGGTCAGGCTACTGGGTGGTCAGGCTACTGGGTGGTCAGGCTACTGGGTGGTCAGGCTACTGGGTGGTCAGGCTACTGGGTGGTCAGGTTATTGGGTGGTCAGGCTACTGGGTGGTCAGGCTACTGGGTGGTCAGGGTACTGGGTGGTCAGGGTACTGGGTGGTCAGGGTACTGGGTGGTCAGGGTACTGGGTGGTCAGGCTACTGGGTGGTCAGGTTACTGGGTGGTCAGGCTACTGGGTGGTCAGGTTACTGGGTGGTCAGGCTACTGGGTGGTCAGGCTACTGGGTGGTCAGGTTACTGGGTGGTCAGGCTACTGGGTGGTCAGGTTACTGGGTGGTCAGGCTACTGGGTGGTCAGGGTACTGGGTGGTCAGGCTACTGGGTGGTCAGGCTACTGGGTGGTCAGGGTACTGGGTGGTCAGGCTACTGGGTGGTCAGGCTACTGGGTGGTCAGGCTACTGGGTGGTCAGACTACTGGGTGGTCAGGCTACTGGGTGGTCAGGCTACTGGGTGGTCAGGCTACTGGGTGGTCAGGCTACTGGGTGGTCAGGCTACTGGGTGGTCAGGGTACTGGGTGGTCAGACTACTGGGTGGTCAGGGTACTGGGTGGTCAGGCTACTGGGTGGTCAGGGTACTGGGTGGTCAGGCTACTGGGTGGTCAGGTTACTGGGTGGTCAGGCTACTGGGTGGTCAGGCTACTGGGTGGTCAGGTTACTGGGTGGTCAGGCTACTGGGTGGTCAGGCTACTGGGTGGTCAGGTTACTGGGTGGTCAGGCTACTGGGTGGTCAGACTACTGGGTGGTCAGGCTACTGGGTGGTCAGGCTACTGGGTTGTCAGGCTACTGGGTGGTCAGGCTACTGGGTGGTCAGGTTACTGGGTGGTCAGGCTACTGGGTGGTCAGGCTACTGGGTGGTCAGGCTACTGGCTGGTCAGGCTACTGGGTGGTCAGACTACTGGGTGGTCAGGCTACTGGGTGGTCAGGCTACTGGGTGGTCAGGCTACTGGGTGGTCAGGTTACTGGGTGGTCAGGCTACTGGGTGGTCAGGCTACTGGGTGGTCAGGCTACTGGGTGGTCAGACTACTGGGTGGTCAGGCTACTGGGTGGTCAGGCTACTGGGTGGTCAGACTACTGGGTGGTCAGGCTACTGGGTGGTCAGGCTACTGGGTGGTCAGGCTACTGGGTGGTCAGACTACTGGGTGGTCAGGCTACTGGGTGGTCAGGCTACTGGGTGGTCAGGCTACTGGGTGGTCAGGGTACTGGGTGGTCAGACTACTGGGTGGTCAGGGTACTGGGTGGTCAGGCTACTGGGTGGTCAGGGTACTGGGTGGTCAGGGTACTGGGTGGTCAGGGTACTGGGTGGTCAGGCTACTGGGTGGTCAGGCTACTGGGTGGTCAGGTTACTGGGTGGTCAGGCTACTGGGTGGTCAGGCTACTGGGTGGTCAGGTTACTGGGTGGTCAGGCTACTGGGTGGTCAGGTTACTGGGTGGTAGGTACTGGGTGGTCAGACTACTGGGTGGTCAGGTACTGGGTGGTCAGGGTACTGGGTGGTCAGGTATGGGTGGTCAGGCTACTGGGTGGTCAGGCTACTGGGTGTCAGGGTACTGGGTGGTCAGAGTACTGGGTGGTAGGGTACTGGGTGGTCAGGCTACTGGGTGCTCAGGGTACATGGGTGGTCAGACTACTGGGTGTCAGGGTACTGGGTGGTCAGGCTACTGGGTGGTCAGGGTACTGGGTGGTCAGGTTACTGGGTGGTCAGGGTACTGGGTGGTCAGACTACTGGGTGGTCAGACTACTGGGTGTGTAGGGTACTGGGTGGTCAGACTACTGGGTGGTCAGGTTATTGGGTGGTCAGGGTACTGGGTGGTCAGGGTACTGGGTGGTCAGACTACTGGGTGGTCAGACTACTGGGTGTGTAGGGTACTGGGTGGTCAGACTACTGGGTGTGTAGGGTACTGGGTGGTCAGACTACTGGGTGGTCAGGGTAATGGGTGGTCAGACTACTGGGTTGTCAGGGTACTGGGTGGTCAGACTACTGGGTGGTCAGGTAACTGGGTGGTCAGGTAACTGGGTGGTCAGGGTACTGGGTGGTCAGGGTACTGGGTGGTCAGACTACTGGGTGGTCAGACTACTGGGTGGTCAGGTTACTGGGTGGTCAGGTTACTGGGTGGTCAGGTTACTGGGTGGTCAGGCTACTGGGTGGTCAGGGTACTGGGTGGTCAGGGTACTGGGTGGTCAGGGTACTGGGTGGTCAGGTTACTGGGTGGTCAGGGTACTGGGTGGTCAGGGTACTGGGTGGTCAGGGTACTGGGTGGTCAGGGTACTGGGTAGTCAGGGTACTGGGTGGTCAGGGTACTGGGTGGTCAGGGTACTGGGTGGTCAGACTACTGGGTGGTCAGACTACTGGGTGGTCAGGTTACTGGGTGGTCAGGTTACTGGGTGGTCAGGCTACTGGGTGGTCAGGGTACTGGGTAGTCAGGGTACTGGGTGGTCAGGGTACTGGGTGGTCAGGGTACTGGGTGGTCAGACTACTGGCTGGTCAGACTACTGGGTGGTCAGGTTACTGGGTGGTCAGGTTACTGGGTGGTCAGGTTACTGGGTGGTCAGGCTACTGGGTGGTCAGGGTACTGGGTAGTCAGGGTACTGGGTGGTCAGGGTACTGGGTGGTCAGGGTACTGGGTGGTCAGGTAACTGGGTGGTCAGACTACTGGGTGGTCAGACTACTGGGTGGTCAGGTTACTGGGTGGTCAGGGTACTGGGTGGTCAGGTTACTGGGTGGTCAGGTAACTGGGTGGTCAGGGTACTGGGTGGTCAGACTACTGGGTGGTCAGGGTACTGGGTGGTCAGGTTACTGGGTGGTCAGGGTACGGGGTGTATAGGGTACTGGGTGGTCAGGTTACTGGGTGGTCAGGGTACTGGGTGGTCAGGGTACTGGGTGGTCAGACTACTGGGTGTGTAGGCTTGTGTTGAAAGCCCATTACCAACACACCTTGTTCAACGAATCAAGGTCTTGATGAGAAGTCGATTCTAAAGCAGTTTTAGTGCTGTGTTGGAGCGAAACCCTGCATTTGTTTGAAAACCCCTATAACTCTCCGGGACCAGTCAGTGGGGAAGGGGGGCCACAGCTGTTGATTGCTGGTATAACATGCTGTGCTGGTACAAAGACAGAGCACTTTAAGTAACATCTAAGTGTGGGTTTATTTTGCTCTCTATTACTGTTAGTTCAAGTGTTTCTAGGTGTGTGCATACCATTCCTTTAAACTGGTGCTGGGCTACACCGTTGCTACGGGGCCCCGTGGGCCGGTTGGCCAAGGCAATGTAGAGTAGAGTGGTGTCTGGAGCTCTAATACCTGCCCCTGCTCTATAATCTGATTATTCAGAGGGTAATACTGAGACTCTGCGGTCGAAAGGCCACTGTGTTACACTGCAATAGTGACAGCAGAGACTAAACAAGTAGAGTTCATGAGGTCATGTGAAGGATTTACTCCAGGCAGAGACATAATAACATATTCTCTTGATTTATTTAGCATACTTGATTGAAAAAAACGGTGCAGGTGGCAAGGTGTCAGAGTGAAGAAAACCAAGGGTGGGCCGAAATGCATTTACCAATGCAGACCTGGATTAAATGGATTGGCTGACGCCTGGTCTCTTTTTCACTCATTGATTCTAGCGGGAACCTTTCCACTTGGCCTAGCCACTGATTCCACTTCCTGTCTCTCCAGACATGCAGGTGCAGGACTTCCTGTTGCGGTCGCAGGGGGACGTGGGTAACTCCAGTCACGGGGTACGGCTCCAGCAGGCCTGCGCCCTATTCATCCAGACCGGCGTCCAGCTCCTTCCTGTTTTTACCCAGCATGCAGCAGCCCTGAGCAACAGCAGTCTGGTCCGAGCCAACTTCAGTCAGCCCAACCACACCCACAGCCAGTTGCAACAGTGGGGACGCAACCACGGAACCGGTGAGCTGCTCCAGTCCGGTGGCAGCGGGGGGCTGTTTGGGTCTGGCGAGGCCCAGGGAGAGGCCTCGTTGTGGGGCCAGCGGTTGCAGATGGCCCTGGTCAACACAGTAAACTTCCGGGGAGTGTGGCAGAAACAGTTCCTCTTCACTGATACCCAGAACCTTCCCTTCACCCTGTCGGACGGCAGCACCATCAAGGTGCCCATGATGCACCAGGCCACAGAGGTCAACTTTGGTAAGTAGTAGTGTATTTTAAAGGGACCATGTGCAATTAAAAGCACATTTCAGACAGTGAAGTATGCACCAAAGTTCATTTTTACCCACAATCCCTAGTGAGAACAGAACAGCAATAGTTTTCTGTCTGGACTTTTTTTTGCCGTAGTTGAACTTGTCAGTTTATCCCTTACATACTTGTCAGTTCATCCCTTACATACTTATCGGTTCATTACCTACATACTTATCGGTTCATTATCCTACATACTTATCGGTTCATTACCTACATACTTATCGGTTCAACACTTACATACTTATCGGTTCATTACCTACATACTTATCGGTTCAACACTTAAGATACTTGTCAGTTCATCACTTAGATACTTGTCAGTTCATCACTTAGATACTTGTCAGTTCATCACTTAGATACTTGTCAGTTCATCACTTAGATACTTGTCAGTTCATCACTTAGATACGTGTCAGTTCGTCACTTAGATACTTGTCAGTTCGTCACTTAGATACTTGTCAGTTCATCACTTAGATACTTGTCAGTTCATCACTTAGATACTTGTCAGTTCATCACTTAGATACTTGTCAGTTCATCACTTAGATACTTGTCAGTTCATCACTTAGATACTTGTCAGTTCATCACTTAGATACGTGTCAGTTTGTCACTTAGATACTTGTCAGTTCGTCACTTAGCTACTTGTCAGTTCATCACTTACATACTTGTCAGTTCATCACTTAGATACTTGTCAGTTCATCCCTTACATACTTGTCAGTTCATCACTTACATACTTATCGGTTCATTACCTACATACTTATCGGTTCATTATCCTACATACTTATCGGTTCATTACCTACATACTTATCGGTTCAACACTTACATACTTATCGGTTCATTACCTACATACTTATCGGTTCAACACTTAAGATACTTGTCAGTTCATCACTTAGATACTTGTCAGTTCATCACTTAGATACTTGTCAGTTCATCACTTAGATACTTGTCAGTTCATCACTTAGATACTTGTCAGTTCATCACTTAGATACGTGTCAGTTCGTCACTTAGATACTTGTCAGTTCGTCACTTAGATACTTGTCAGTTCATCACTTAGATACTTGTCAGTTCATCACTTAGATACTTGTCAGTTCATCACTTAGATACTTGTCAGTTCATCACTTAGATACTTGTCAGTTCATCACTTAGATACTTGTCAGTTCATCACTTAGATACGTGTCAGTTTGTCACTTAGATACTTGTCAGTTCGTCACTTAGCTACTTGTCAGTTCATCACTTACATACTTGTCAGTTCATCACTTAGATACTTGTCAGTTCATCCCTTACATACTTGTCAGTTCATCACTTACATACTTGTCAGTTCATCACTTAGATACTTGTCAGTTCATCACTTACATACTTGTCAGTTCATCACTTAGATACTTGTCAGTTCATCACTTACATACTTGTCAGTTCGTCACTTAGATACTTGTCAAACCAAATCATCAAGCACAAAACAACACAATGAGAGTTTTGATTCATAGTATAGTAGACATTATACAAGACATTGTAAAGTGTTAATGTTTAGTGCTTCTGCATGTGCATTGCTTCCTCTCTGGGGTTTTTAGGCTGGGTATCTGTAAAGCACTTTGTGACAACTGCTGATGTAAAAAGGACTTTATAAAATAAATGTGCATGATTGATTATATCCTGGTGGTCTTATTTAAAATTGTCCGTCCCTTGGTTTCCCTCTATGTGCAGGTCAGTTCCGCACCCTGTCAGACCAGCGTTACACAGTCCTGGAGCTGCCGTACCTGGGCCACTTCTTCAGTCTGCTGGTGGCTCTGCCCAGTGACAGGAAGACACCCCTGTCCTCGCTGGAATCCCAGATAACCCCCCGCGCTGTGGCCACTTGGGACACTGGCCTCCGCAGAACCAAGATGGATGTCTTCCTCCCCAGGTACACGTCGATCTCAATACGTATCTATCTGAACTTTAGTTATACCAGGGTAGTCGCTATATATATTTTTCCGAGCACAAAGTGTCCTAATCTTCATGGTGTCTGATCTACTGTAGCATGGCAAAAACAGGTGAATGGTAGAGTAATGGGACTGGCTTTTACTTACAGGTTTAAAATGCAGAATAGGTTCAACCTGAGGTCGGTTTTGCCGTCAATGGGGGTCAGTGACGCCTTCAACCCAATGGCAGCAGACTTCACTGGCATCTCAGGTACAGTATACTCATTCAACTGCCTTATTCTGGTTAAATATGAGATCCATTTGGCTGGTCCTAAGATCAGTTTGTGCTTTTTGCCTATTCCATTGTCAAGCCAATGTTTTTTTGCATGAAAATTCCCTAAGGAACTGTCTGTAGAGCAACAAACAGACTGGCACCCAGGCTAGAGATCCATGTCATCCTCAGGACAGATGACTGTCCAGTACTTACAGCATTGTGTTTGTTATCTCTCCACAGCAGAGGAAGGCCTGTATGTGTCAGATGCCTTTCATGAGGCCAGGATAGAGGTAACAGAGGGCGGGACCAAGGCAGCTGCAGTAACAGCTATGGTGCTACTCAAACGATCCCGAGCTCCCGTCTTCAAAGCAGACAGACCTTTCTTCTTTCTCCTGCGACAAGTCAGCACAGGTAGGTCTACCATACAAAAAGTGGACAGATAGCTGACATGATCTGCGTGATCACTGACGTCACAGGAAAAGGAGAGCACTATTTTGGTGTTTTATTGCCGTTACAGCATCACCTTGTTAGTTTGGTCGTCTATTTATCATCTCACTCTCTTTCTCTCTCCAGGATCTGTTCTATTTATGGGGCGTGTGGTGAATCCAGCTGAACAGGCACCCTAGGACCCCCTCCACCACCCTAGGACCCCCTCCACCACCCTAGGACTCCCTCCACCACCCTAGGACTCCCTCCACCACCCTAGGACCCCCTCCACCACCCTAGGACCCCCTCCACCACCCTAGGACCCCCTCCACCACCACCCTAGGACTCCCTCCACCACCCTAGGACCCCCTCCACCACCCTAGGACCACCTCCACCACCCTAGGACCCCCTCCACCACCCTAGGACCCCCTTGCCCCCATTCTAGGACCTCCTTACCCACTCCACCATTCTAGGACTCCCTTACCCCCTCCACCACCCTAGGACTCCCTCCACCATCCTAGGACCCCTTACCCCCTCCACCACCCTGGGACCCCGTTACCCCCTCCACCACCCTGGGACCCCCTTACCCCCTCCACCACCCTAGGACCCCCTTGCCACCACCACCCTGGGACCCCCTCCACCACCCTAGGACCACCTTACCCCCTCCACCACCTTGGGACCCCCTTACCCCCTCCACCACCCTAGGACCCCCTTACCACCCTGGGACCCCCTTACCCCCTCCACCACCCTGGGACCCCCTTGCCACCACCACCCTGGGACCCCCTCCACCACCCTAGGACCCCCTTACCCCCACCACCACCCTGGGACCCCCTTACCGCCACCCTGGGACCCCCTTACCACCACCACCACCCTAGGAACCCCTTACCCCCTCCACCACCCTAGGAACCCTTACCCCCTCCACCACCCTGGGACCCCCTTACCACCACCACCACCACCCTGGGACCCCCTTATCACCTACATCACCTCACCCCCTCAACCACCCTGGGATTCCCTTACCCCCTCAACCACCCTGGGACCCCCTTACCCCCTCAACCACCCTAGGACCCCCTCCACCATACCTTACCCCCTCCACCACCCTGGGACTCCCTTACCCCCTCCACCACCCTGGGACCCCCTTATCACCTCACCCCCTCAACCACCCTGGGATTCCCTTACCCCCTCAACCACCCTAGGACCCCCTTACCCCCTCAACCATACCTTACCTCATATTCAACCTCAACCATTCTAAAGATCTACTTTAACTGTATATAACAATATGAATATGTATATATGAAGTGTGTGTAAATAGTATTTTTGTTGTCTCTTGGTGTCTTTGCTATATAAAACTGTTCAATGTAATATCTTCTGTTGTTCTGTTCTATAACTGTTCTGTACTTTGTCATGTATTTGTACATTTTATGTGGAACCCCGGGAAGAGTAGCCGCTGCGTGTGCAGTAGCTAATGGGGATCCTAATAAACTAAACTACCCGTATTTATTGGTGACCCAACAAGAGGGTCAAGACACTTCAGGAAGAGGAACAATATTTTTGTACATTGTAAATAAAATGTTAATACTTTGTGTTTTGCACCAAAAGTGTTTTGGTCCATTTTTTTCTCCTGCAGCTATATTATAGGCCTTCCACTTCCTGTCTGATGCATGGTGCCACTTCCTGTCTGATGCATGGTGCCACTTCCTGTCTGATGCATGGTGTCACTTCCTGTCTGATGCATGGTGTCACTTCCTGTCTGATGCATGGTGCCACTTCCTGTCTGATGCATGGTGTCAGAGAGGATTCAGAAACTCTCACATCCACCACATTTTATTCAAACTCAACTGATCACTGCTGTTTCCCATAAAAATACTCACCTTCTGGAGAGATTTTATTTATGGCCTGCTGGAGGTCATTTTGCAGGGCTCTGGCAGTGCTCCTCCTTGCACAAAGGCGGAGGTAGCGGTCCTGCTGCTGGGTTGTTGCCCTCCTACGGCCTCCTCCACGTCTCCTGATGTACTGGCCTGTCTCCTGGTAGCGCCTCCATGCTCTGGACACTACGCTGACAGACACAGCAAACCTTCTTGCCACAGCTCGCATTGATGTGCCATCCTGGATGAGCTGCACTACCTGAGCCACTTGTGTGGGTTGTAGACTCGTCTCATGCTACCACTAGAGTGAAAGCACCGCCAGCATTCAAAAGTGACCAAAACATCAGCCAGGAAGCATAGGAACTGAGAAGTGGTCTGTGGTCACCACCTGCAGAACCACTCCTTTATTGGGGGTGTCTTGCTAATTGCCTATAATTTCCACCTTTTGTCTATTCCATTTGCACAACAGCATGTGAAATTTATTGTCAATCAGTGTTGCTTCCTAAGTGGACAGTTTGATTTCACAGAAGTGTGATTGACTTGGAGTTACATTGTGTTGTTTAAGTGTTCCCTTTATTTTTTTGAGCAGTGTATAAACCACTCACTATGTCCTCTCCCTACTTCGCAAAAAAACACATAACACTGACTTGGCACATCTAGGGAACCTTTGTCCATTTATATAGGAGTGGCAAACCTCTGCTAGCACACAACATGGATACCTGTTGAGGTGTACAGCTCTTTCCCCACTGGTGACTGTTCCCATCAACGGATATCGATCTATTCCTTTCTAACTCGTCATTGAGGCCAGACAGTCATTTTTTTGTTGTTGTTGTTGTTGCTCAGTGATCAATTGGGAGTCTATAAACAGAGTAAAGAACACAGAGCCACAAACGCAGATCGACGAGGGAGGGTATCCATGACAACCTGGAGTTTTCCTTCAGAACGGTACTAATGATATCTTATTCTATTCAACCCCCTGCTGATCTGACTGAATATGAAGTAGCAGCCAGAGACAACCCTGCGGGCGGATTTAGGCTTAAACCAATATATTCATTAGAAAACACAAATATTAACAGAAGAACTTGGATGCCAAAGAATATACATATTTACTCAGATCCTCATTAGAATCACTGTAAGTGTCACAGCATGGAAATGACTTCAGCGTGACACACTTCTAGACTTCAGCGTGACTGATGTAATCCCCTGGCCTGGCAGGGCAGGTGTGGGTGGTGGAGTGTTCCCCTATGGGGCTGGTTGTCTGTCTATGTGCGTTGGCATGTTGCCAAGTCTACTAACATGTATAGACAGAGGTCATTAGATCTCAACGAGATGGGTTGCCATTTGTGCTCTCTCTCCCCCCCCTTCTCTCTCTCCTTCCCTCCTTCCCTCCCTCCCCCTCTCTCCTTCCCTCCCTCCCCCTCTCTCCTTCCCTCCCTCTCCCTTCTCTCCATCTAGTGGAAATCAGTTCAGGCCCTGGATTACCCAGCATCCGGTTACCTCTCCCCTCCCCTCTCCCTCCCACCCCTTTCTCTCAAATCAAATCAAACTTTATTAGTCACATGCGCCGAATACAACAGGTCTGTAGACCTTACAGTGAAAAAAATAAGTAACAAGTAATTAAAACCAATTAATTAAAACAACACATCATCCCGATCAGGAGGTGGAAAATATTCGCCATTGGGTCTTAAGATCCTCAAAAAGTTCTACAGCTGCAACATGGAGAGCATCTTGAATGGCTGCATCACCGCCTGGTATGGCAACTGAGACCGAGCTCCCTGCCATACAGGACCTCTAGACCAGGCGGTGTCAGAGGAAACCCCTAAAAATTGTCAAAGACTCCAGCCACCCAAGTCATAAACCCTGCCACCCAAGATAAACCCTGAACAGGACCCTGAACAGCATCTACCCCCGAGCCATATCGACTGGTAACACGTGTATATAGCCAAGTTATCATTACACATTGTGTTTCTATTATTTCGTATTTTTTCTCTCATCGTTGTTGGGAAAGGCCCGTAAGCATTTCACAGTTAGTCTACGCCTGTTGTTAACCAAGCATGTGGTATATACAAAGTGACTGATTTGATCAGGAGAGGCCTACTTGACTAACTCCTCAGTCCTGTTCTGTTGAACTGATCACTGATGCTAGTCTAGGACAGGGGTTTCCCCCCTTTTACACATTTGAAAAAAGTCACCAGCCCCCTTTTTATGATTGTTTAAAATACACCACCAGCTTGATTTTGTTTAATTTAAGGAATCTAAATGCTCCTCCGTAGGTATAATTCCGTGGGCCTAATTCAGATAATGCATGTTATAACAACAAAATGCCCAGCGCTTCATGCCTCACCCGCAAAATTTCAGTCGCATGTCGTACACTACACTTGTCCGTACAATGCTTCTACATAGCTTGCCCGCTCCATAGCAAGCTGCTCTATCTATTGGTGAAGTAATTTAACGTAGAGCTAAATGTAAAAAAAATAAATAAAAGAGATTCTTAAAAGTTTAAAAAGGAACAGAAGGGAACGATATAAACTGTTACTTTTTGGGGGTTCCGGAACCAGTTCAGAACTTTATCTTGCTGATAGGAACAGTGCAATGTAAAGGAAAAAAACGAGAGACAGCAGGAGCGGTAGAGATACTCTTCATGATCGGCTATGAAAAGCCAACTGACATTTACTCCTGAGGTGCTGACTTGCTGCACCCTCGACAACTACCGTGATTATTATTATTTGACCATGCTGGTCATTTATGAACATTTGTACAGATGTAAGAAGGGCTATATAAATAAATTTGATTCGGTTCCTCCCCCAAAAAAGAATGGTCCCCCCCACCAATGTTTCAGTTTAGTGATCCCATTTCTAAGTAACATGCTAACTCTAAGTTATTGCTTATCCATTTATCTTTTATACAAATAGTTTGAGATTAAGGAAGTTCATGGCGAAGTGTTACTCTAGATGAAATTCCTTACCATCGAGTATAATTTTTATAAAATAAAAAAATAGACTCAATATCTTAAAAAAAAAGGTCAATACCGGTACATAAAAAAACGGTACATAAAAATTGTTGTTGGAACTCCTACCACACCGTTGGTTCATGTCATCATCACTTTTCACGCAAAGGGGGGGGGGGGGGGGGACGACGACGACAACGACAATGTACAGGAGTGTGGTGCTTGTAAGACTGAGATTGGCAGGGGGACAAAAGATAGGGGGACCCTAGAGAAGAAGAAAAAATGGACCAATTCTCTCCTTTCTATCTCTGAGTACAACATACCTGTCCATAGTTGTCTATCCCAGACACTAATCTACTGAGATTGAACAAATCAAAAGACGGTCCTCAAAGACTGGCCAATAGTTGAGGGTCCTGCTGCTTGAAGGTTCCTCAACTCTGTCATGAATGTGGCCATGGCTCTCTTTCCATCCAGCCTTTTGAAATAAGGAAAGAGACACTTTCGTCATCAACAACATGCATGCAACAAGATAGGACTGTGGCTGACACGATATGGATGGATTTCAAGAATCAGGTCATCATAACACTGTTACAATGTAATTGCCTTGATAAACATCTCAAAGAATGTCATTGCCTTGTATTTTTTTTAATTTAAATTTGCCTTAAACATTTTCCACAGATATACAGCTTATTGCTTGCTACTGTATCATATTAACCATAATAAACTGTACAGACAAAATGGTAAACTAGTAACAAGTTAGTTCTCTGCTGGTGGGTTAGCAGCAACCCCTCTCTCCAAGTTGACACCACGGTTCGTCTCGGTGGGGGGCGGTTCGTCTCGGTGCTACAGTACCTTCATGAAAGTCTCAACAGCGCCTTTTGCTATGTCCAGATAGGTAGTGCCCAGGTGGGGGCGCTGGTTCATTGAAGCGGACCTGTCTTATCAGGAAAAGTAACACGGGCATTGTGTTGGTAACGACACGTTCTGCATGGACTTGGGTGTCAGGGCAACATGTCAAAACTGAAGAAAAAAATATGTTGCTCTCCTGCCGCCTCAGCTAGCTAACGTTAGCTAGCTAGCTAAACTGCCTCACACATCTTCTGTCTCACACATCTTTAAAAAATAAAGAGTCAGAATAGTGTGTGATGCCTTTCTTCAATAAACTGAAATACCCTTGGCGAATATGAGGCTTTTTTTGTTTTGTTTTAATGTTATTTAGTCAATAGCCCTAAGTTTCCAGTCACATCTCGTCCCTGTTTCTCCTGTCTACTGGTTTAAGTCAGCTCCTTGACACCAAGCGATCTTTGTGCGTCACATGCCAACACATTCGGCTACTGATTGGCTCTTTGAAGTTGCCTAATTACCATCTTCAAATAAGGTAAAGGCCGTAAAATCCGTCTGCGCGTCAGTGTTACCATGTTCAAGGTTTTCACCCCAAAACTGGACTATTTTGAAAACGTTATATGTCGCGGGTTGCAGGTTTTTTGGGCTATTTCTAAGTTGCATGGCGGCCGCCATGGCATTTCTCTTAAAATAAATATATATATATTTCACTGTGACCTGCTGCTGCTGACTGTCAGGCAATTAGGCAGACTGTTGTTGAGCGAGTGAGTGAAGAACCAGTGAAGATCATAAACCATTATAAATACAACCTATATTTAGGGTTATTTATTTTCCCTTTTATACTTTACCTATTTGCACATCATTACAACACGGTATATAGACATAATATGACCTTTTTTGTGAGTGTAATGTTTACTGTAAATTTGTTATTGTTTATTTCACTTTTTGTTTATTATCTATTTCACTTGCTTTGGCAATGTAAACATATGTTTCCCGTGCCAATAAAGCCCCATAAATTGAAATTGAGTGGTGGAGAGGGCCCGAGGTGTGTGTGTGTATGTGTGTGTGTGTGTTGAGAGAGCAGTACATGTATTGGCTGAGTCACGTGAGCACAAGGAGAGCGAGAGTAGCACGTGCGCACTTCATGACAACTTTACCAGTTGTAGGTACTCTATTTAGATTGTCATTATGGAGACACCTATTTCAAACCCATTTTCGATTTAAAAAAAACATAATAATGCGCTAGAACTGATGCACGTCAAGAAATAACGGAGATAAAGCAATGGAAGACGACTTTGGGCGCACTAGAGCGCATTACATAAATTCGCTCGGGGGGGTGGTTTAAACTGCATTATAATGTTGACTGCTTATAGAAAACGGTATCAAGCGAAGTGCTTTATGCATGCTCGGTTCTTGGGTCTCGAGGGCTGCCGGAGTGGAAATTTGAAATGGATGTTATTTGAATTCCCTCGCGTAGTTATTGTTATGGGGGAAACGTCTTCAATGAAACTGACATTAGGCTAAATGTGAAGAATTATACATTTGCCTCTGTGGACTCCCGAGTGGCGCAGCGGTCTTAAGGCACTGCATCTCAGTGCAAGAGGTTCGAACCCTGGTTCGAATCCAGACTGTCTCGCATCTGGCCGTAATTGGGAGTCCCACAGGGCGGCGCACAGTTGTCCCAGCGTCATCCAGGTTTGGCCGGGGTAGGCCGTCATTGTAATTTAAGAATGTGTTCTTAACTGACTTGCGTAGTTATAAAGGTTAAATAAATTAACAGTAGCACGTTAATAGATAAATGGATGGATGAGCCATGAGTGTCTCTCTGATTCAGAGGGTTTGTGTTAACTGCGGAAGGCACATTTCAGTTTAATGTATTCAGTTGTGTAGGTATCCGTTTTCCCTTTCATAATCCAATGGTAATATTCTATTAAAGCACAATGTATAGCTCTGTTAAATATACATTTGTTTGTTTTGATGCATTTGTGCCTGCGTTTTGCCTACTGTACGCTATGTGTTTGTTTGCCTTTAGTTCAACTACTGTTGCACATAAATCTATTGGTATGATTAATAAATAAAGAAGTGTTATGGCTGGGCTGAAGTGCATTCTGGTAAGCTTTCATTCTATCACAACAATTTACAAATGTTACATTTTGGGGATTGTGAAAAGTGCTTTATGAATGAAAAACGTTTTGAAGCAATGGCAGTCATTAGTCCATGTCCTTGGTAGAGTGGCCTTCAAACGTAATATTTTACACTTGTTCTCTGTGTTTGATCTAAATGTAGACCATTATTGTACAGCAAAACAACATGATGTGTGTTTGTGCTAGCACCTAACATGGCCTAATGTAGCTGAAGTGTGTCGGTGAATGTGCTAATCTATTGATTAGCCCTGGCACTGTCTGATAGACAGATCTGTGTTATTAATACGTCACGCCCTGATCTGTTTCACTTGTTCCTGTGATTGTCTCCACCCCCCTCCAGGTGTCACTTATTTTCCCCAGTGTATTTATCCCTGAGTTTCCTGTCTTCTGTCTGTGCCAGTTCTGTCTTGTATGTTTAGTCAAGTCAACAAGTGTGGTTTTCCATACTCCTTTTCTATTCTCTTTTTATAGTCCTCTTGGTTCTGACCCCTGCCTGACTCTGGACTATTTTCCTGCCTGCCCTTTGGTACCGATTGGACTCTGATCTGGTTTTGACCTTTTTGCCTGTCCACAACCATTCTCTTGCTAACCCCTTTGGATTAATAAACAATGTAAGACTCCAACCATCTGCCTCCTGTGTCTGCATTTGGATCTCGCCTTGTGCCTTGATAATACCATTTGTGACAGACTGTGTCTCACACATGCATACTTTGTTCTTCTCAGATTACAATCTGAGTGTGCACATCAAATTCAGCCGAAGCTTTAATCTGATGTTTGGACTGTTCGGTTCATGAAATAATATAAATCAATTTTAATAATCAATCCTATTTTATGAACTCTTATCTTATGAGATAACACATACTTAGACAATAGGTATTTTGTTTCAATTTGCTATTTCAATTTGTTATATTCTTGTACATAGTGGACAATTCTCTGACGTGCTGCGATGTAAATTCTGAAATGCAGTCAATACAAATTCTTTGTTTATTTAATTTATTTTAATGAATTATTAATGAACTTTGGATATTGATCGTGTTAAGGAAAAGGAGGGGGTGAGGTGGTAAAGAAGGCACAAATATATAAGCAAAAATGAAATTAGGATTACATTGAAAATAACCCAAGGATAACAAAAAATTACCCAATGTGCTGGGTTTATGTCACAACTCAGCACACTTGATTGATTTAACCCAGTAATATGGTCTAATTTACCCAGAAGCTGGGTAAAGCGCTCAACCGAAGGCACTGGGTTAGAAGCACAACCCTACCCTGTGTTTGTCCAATCCCAGCGCTGGGTCGAAATGACGCAAATTGAGTTATTTTTAACCCAACATTTTGTAGTGTGACAAATTCCTTTTGGAAAAATAATATGAATTGTCGTATTAGACATAACTGAATTTATACCTTTTAAGATGTCAAAACAATGTTTTCAGTATCCTCATTTTGTCTTTGTTTTGTGTTTTCTGATTGTTTCAGTTCATACATTTTGCGTATACAGTAACAATATACAAACAGTAGCCTGTTAATAGATAAATGGATGGATGTGGCATGAGTGTCTCTGATTCAGAGGGTTTGTGTTAACTGCGGAAGCCACATTTCGGTTTAATGTATTCAGTTGTGTAGGTATCCCTTTTCCCTTTCATAATCAAATCGTAATATACTCTTATACTCACTATAAATGTCGTGAAATTTGTGGTAAATCAATAGGGTAAATCCTATAGAGAGAAATAGTAAATGTGTCTTTTTGTAGGCATGGGTCGTTGGACAAAGCCTATGGGGGAAATTATGACGTTTTTGGATAAACGCCGAAAATAAGGTCTGTGGTAAACACAGGCTAAGGAGATCTTATACATTTTGTTCTATGAAATAATCTGCTAACATCACTTTTGGTTAATTTCGATGCATTTATATTTAAAAAAAAATGCAGATAAAGCTCTTAAAGGCTTAATAATTCATAAAGGTCATGTTAACTGACTGATATTATCTCATATACCAAAACGTATTAAATCTCCTAAACCTGTGTTAATCTCAGACCTTCATCCCAAAACCGTATTCTTTCCCATTCATTTCCCACATAGGGAAAACTGAACTAACCCCACATTTCTTGATTTTAGAACTACAAACGGGCGAACTCTATAGCACAGAGTTTCAAAATCCAGCCACGGGAGGTTGGTGGCACCTTAATTGAGGACACCGGAACCAGTGGAATGGTATCATATACATCAAATACTTGGTTTGAAAGTGTTTGGTGCCATTCTTTTTGCTCCATTCAGGCCATTATTAAGAGACATTCTCCCCCCCAGTAACCTCCTGCTGTGCCAGAGGGCAACATCGAGAGACTTCCAGGAACATTTACCAAACAGACCAGGCACCGGGTTTGAGATGTCAACGAGAGAAGTTAAACATTTTCCCTTGGTTCTCAATGTTATTACTCCAAACTCTTGAAAGTTACAAATTGACACGTTTTAAAAATTTCGCCCGCCTACAGAGGGACAATATCGGTCCGCTAATACAGGACTAGTAAATGCCCAATGCACTACTTTTATGAAGGAAAAAATTATATATTTTTCAGATTTGTCAGGCGTTACTGCAGCACTCCTACTTCCCGCGGCTTTACACTTTCTGGAAATGGCTAGCTTCTAAATAATAAATCAATGTTGCTTTTCCTGCCCTCAAGGAAACAATCCACCACATTTGCCTGAATACAGAACCATATACTGTAAAAAGAAAGGACACAGCCCAGCGAGATAGCTGTCGAACTAACGCGAGATTTCCGACAATTTGAAAACTTGAGGTGTCTTCAACTTTGCTAGCTTCTCTGGTGTCTAGCTGTTCCAAGGTTTTGTATAATCAGGGGTCCTTAGGTTTAGGATGGAATTTCAAGGTGGGTAAATATTCATTTTTCTCAGTCTAGCAAGCTAAACAGATGCAGAAACATTGCTAGTTAGTTATAAGTTAACGACGTTAGCATTGTCACGTGAGTTAGCCAACTAGTTCGTTTTCTGTACCGCTAACGTTAGTGGCTTAGAGTACAATGTTTACTTTTGAGCTTCGCTGTGAACTTATTACAAACTAGCTAACGTTAGCTAACATTCAGAGAATGTCAACAAAAACAATCGCTGGTGGGCAAAGGTAGCTAGTGAAGCGAACCAACTAACGTTAGCTAACTAACACGTTTGGCATGGTGACTGGTCAGTTAGCTAAATTAGCTAGCTAGCTATTGTTGTAATGTTTATAGCTAGCTAGCAAAGTCAGCTACTATGTTTGCCAGTTAGTAACTTTGATGATTAGCTAAAAGCATAGTTTTGAAATCAGCAGCTGGTCTATTTTGCTAACCGTGTGGAGGAAGGCAAGGCTATAGACTAAGTAAATAACAAAAATAACAAGAGCCATAGCTAGGTACCTGTATGCTAACAACTAGCAAGCTTACTTATTCATTAACTAACGTTATCTGCCATCTGTCCCTAGGCACGGAACCAATGACTCTGGGTTCCCCGACATCACCCAAGCCCGGCCCGGGTGCCCAGTTTCTCCCCGGGTTTTTGATGGGGGATCTGCCAGCACCTATCACACCCCAGCCTCGGTCATTTGGGGTCATGGATATGAGGTCACCACTTCAAACAGGTGAGTGATAGTTTACTTTTGGGGGTAATTTGTAATTCACTAAAACAAATAACTAGCTAGCTGACGTTCTAATCTGTTATCTAATAATCTAACCCCCCTTTCATAGCGTGATAGGTCTAACTTGGTTTAAAACCACTGCTTGTTGGTTACTATCAGATCTGTTAATTCCACTTTCTGTGTTGTAATATGGCAAAGGTAGTCTCTCCTCTCAGCAATATTTCCAATTGACTGTTTCTCTAACTCTCTCTCTCTCTGTTAGGTGGCTCTCCCCCTCAACCTGTGGTTCCTACACCCAAAGACAAGAGTGGGGCCCCTCCAGTCAGGAGTATCTATGATGACCTCTCCTGCCCTGCTGTCGGCATGTCCCCTATGGGTGCACATAAACAGGTACGTGTTAACAGAGTAGGTTCCATCCCTCTCCTGACCTGGGCATGAACCCAGGACCTTATGTACAACAACACTTCACACTTACAGAGCAGTGTTCTAATAGCCTGGTCATTAGTCTGGATACTTTACACTCACAGAGCAGTGTTCTAATAGCCTGGTCACTAGTCTGGACACTTTACACTCACAGAGCAGTGTTCTAATAGCCTGGTCACTAGTCTGGACACTTTACACTCACAGAGCAGTGTTCTAATAGCCTGGTCATTAGTCTGGATACTTTACACTCACAGAGCAGTGTTCTAATAGCCTGGTCACTAGTCTGGACACTTTACACTCACAGAGCAGTGTTCTAATAGCCTGGTCACTAGTCTGGACACTTTACACTCACAGAGCAGTGTTCTAATAGCCTGGTCACTAGTCTGGACACTTTACACTCACAGAGCAGTGTTCTAATAGCCTGGTCACTAGTCTGGACACTTCACACTCACAGAGCTGTGTTCTAATAGCCTGGTCACTAGTCTGGATACTTTACACTCACAGAGCAGTGTTCTAATAGCCTGGTCATTAGTCTGGACACTTTACACTCACAGAGCTGTGTTCTAATAGCCTGGTCACTAGTCTGGACACTTTACACTCACAGAGCAGTGTTCTAATAGCCTGGTCACTAGTCTGGACACTTTACACTCACAGAGCAGTGTTCTAATAGCCTGGTCACTGATCAGGACAGTGAGCAGGAAAGCTGTGGACCCACTGGTCTGGTAACACTTCCTTTCGGCTTTGAAGCCAGCACATTGATTGGTTCTCTGACTTTTTTCCCCCATGTGGGATTGAGGCCTCTTGGTTGTAAAATCAAGGGGGTGGCACTCAGGTGCTGTGTGTTGGTTTTTGAGTGAGTGACACAGAGGAGAACCAATAGTACAGCTCCCTTCATTTTCAATCCCATCAAAGAGCGGATGGGGCGGCAGGGTATCCTAGTGGTTAGAGCGTTGGACTAGTAAACGAAAGGTTGCAAGTTCAAATCCCCGAGCTGACAAGGTACAAATCTGTCGTTCTGCCCCTGAACAGGCAGTTAACCCACTGTTCCTAGGCCGTCATTGAAAATAAGAATTTGTTCTTAACTGACTTGCCTAGTTAAATAAAGGTAAAAAATAAAAAAAATAAAAAATATATATATATTTTTTTTTTTAAATAAAATAAAAATAAAATTTAAAAAAAAAGAAAATTAGAGCCTCTTCATACTCTGGAGTCGTCACCCAACTGCCCCGACTCTTCAGTCCCCCTGGAGTCGTCACCCAACTCCCCTGACTCTTCAGTCCCTCTGGAGTCGTCACCCAACTCCCCCGACTCTTCAGTCCCTCTGGAGTCGTCACCCAACTCCCCCGACTCTTCAGTCCCCCTGGAGTCGTCACCCAACTCCCCCGACTCTTCAGTCCCCCTGGAGTCGTCACCCAACTCCCCCGACTCTTCAGTCCCTCTGGAGTCGTCACCCAACTCCCCCGACTCTTCAGTCCCTCTGGAGTCGTCACCCAACTCCCCCGACTCTTCAGTCCCCCTGGAGTCGTCACCCAACTCCCCCGACTCTTCAGTCCCCCTGGAGTCGTCACCCAACTCCCCCGACTCTTCAGTCCCCCTGGAGTCGTCACCCAACTCCCCCGACTCTTCAGTCCCCCTGGAGTCCCCCCCCCCCCCCCCCCCGACTCTTCAGTCCCTCTGGAGTCGTCACCCAACTCCCCCGACTCTTCAGTCCCCCTGGAGTCGTCACCCAACTCCCCCGACTCTTCAGTCCCTCTGGAGTCGTCACCCAACTCCCCCGACTCTTCAGTCCCCCTGGAGTCGTCACCCAACTCCCCCGACTCTTCAGTCCCCCTGGAGTCTGTCGCTTTAGCCAGAGAAGTGTTCTAACCAATCGCTAGTGATTCTACACCTGCTACATTAGCATCTCACCAGTAGCGTTTGATTTTGAGTAGTGTATCTGCATCAAGAGGGCATGTAATAATCTGGATGTTATCTTCTCTCAGCCCTTCTCAATGATGCACACCCCGCTGTCTGGCTATATGGCAGTTACACCAGGAACAGGTGAGATTATTATTATTATTTTTTCTTCAAACTTGTTTGTACCAACTTGTCTTTAGATTTACTAAGAGAGAGAATTCATAGGTACGTCCTAATGTCGTCTTCTGTTCAGCGTCCAGTCTATTTAGTCCTGCTACCATCGGGCAGCAGGCCAAGTCAACGATGTCTCCAGCTCAAGTAGACCCTTTCTTCACTCAGGGAGACGCACTGTCTTCTGAAGACCATCTAGATGATACTTGGATCACTGTATTTGGGTAAGTTTCCAGTATTGTACCCTCTAATATCTACAGGTGACTGCCAAAAAAAAGGTGTATTAAAGAGTCAACGTACCGAGCCTGCATGCGTTTCTCTGTTGCTCATTAAGGAACATGAGATTTCAGTCTTTGGGCGTTGTGGTTCAATGTTGTAGTTACTGATGTTTGTCCACCAAGAGACACCATAGGAACAAAGCCAGTATTACTTCCTCAACAATAATCAGAATCTAAGATAAGGCTGCACTGATGGGGCAGGTCTGTCTCACTGTCTAGTATTCTGCAGTAGGATTGGATAGCGCACAATCATGTAGCTGTGTACCCCGTGTTGGTGAGCATTGCATAAAATGATCCTTGTTTATACTTGGTAGTCAATTTGGACAATATAATACATTTTTCTGGATATTATCAATGCCACATCGAAAAACAGGCTATAAGAAGTTGTTTTATCGCCTTCAATTGCACTTTAGTAGGACATTGGGCCTCCACGAGCCAGAACAACTTCAATGAACCTTGGTATAGATTCTACAAGTGTCTGGAACTCTATTGGAAGGATGTGACCTCATTTTTCCACAAGAAATTCCATCATTTGGTGTTTTGATGGTGGTGGAAAACTCAGTCTCAAGCGCCGCTCCACAATCTCCCGTAAAAGAGTTCAATTGGGTTGAGATCTGGTGACTGAGACGGCCGTGACATATGGTTTGGTTTACATCGTTTTTCATGCTCATCAAACCATTCAGTGACCACTCGTGTCCTGCGGATGGCGGCATTGTCATCCTATTGGAGCATAGCTATGGTAGCAGAAATAATGGCCTGCCCAGCATTTTTATACATGACCCCAAGCATGTATAATTAACTCAGAAACCCCAACCGGTGTGGGAAATCCCTCCTTTCAAGATACTTTGTATCCCTCGTTCACTCAAGTGTTTCCTTTATTTGGGCAGTTTGTCTGTACCTTTTAACTGTCGAAATAACGGGTGCAATCTTTTTAGCCTGAGTTTACACTGTAGGACCAATCAAATTTGTCTCCGATGTGGCAAACGACGCTCACTTGCTGCCCCGGGTGACCTTAAACAGATGCACCGAATTGTGTCTGATCTGTAGATGACAATGTCGCACCCCTTAGAATGGATATCTATTGTTGAGGTGAAAAATTGAACAGTTTGATGAATGAATAATAAACTTTGTTTAAACAGGTTCCCTCCGGCCTCCGCGTCTTACATTCTGTTGCAGTTCGCCCAGTATGGAAACATAACGAAACACGTGGTAAGATTATTTGCATTCGTTGAAACGGAAATTCTAAGTGTGTGTGTGGTTACACCATTCTGTTCTCTTGTTGTACTAGATGTCCAACACCGGTAACTGGATGCACATTCAATATCAGTCTAGACTCCAAGCAAGAAAAGCTTTAAGTAAAGATGGGAAGATTTTTGGAGAGGCTATAATGATTGGTGTTAAACCATGCATCGATAAGGTAAGTCGCTGCTGGCTACATTTTCAAATTAGGAACACTCATTAGTGATAATATATGTCTTTTACCATTATGTAAACAACGTATCTAATCATTCATTAATATTTGTGTGTGTCTCTCAGAATGTGATGGACTCAGACCGAGGCTCGACCTCTTCTGGCTCAGTATTTACTCCTCCTGTCAGAAATGGAACCCCCAGCCACCATGTCTCTACACCTCGCTCCTCAATGAGGCCCCTCAGTGCAGCCTACAAGGCCTCCAGCAGTGACTACCAGGTAGGATCAGGGGGTTTCGTCATTAAACACTTACGCCAAACCAACAGAAGTTGTAAGGCCATCAAAAAAAAGACGAGGACCAAGGCACTCTTCATATAATTAAAATGCAGTTATTGTCACGGCATGTACAAGGAACAAACATTTTAAAAACACTAATGTGTTTCGACCGCGTTGCCCTGGTCAGGGAGTACAATAATGCACGTATTTAACAAACCGTGTTCCAGTCAACCCTGATTGGAGAGGGAGTGGTCACATGGTCATTGGTGGACACTACATAGTAAACGATAGGCAGTATAGGTTCTAAAAATATGTAGTGGGTATATTGGCCTCGATTAGGAGTGAGACCAAATGGAGACAGCAGGAGAGTCATACATGATAAAAGTATGCTAGGAAACCAGGATCACAGTAGATGTACCGTAGAGGACTACAGGGCTATAGACTACAGTAGAGGACTACAGGGCTATAGACTACAGTAGAGGACTACAGGGCTATAGACTACAGTAGAGGACTACAGGGCTATAGACTACAGTAGAGGACTACAGGGCTATAGACTACAGTAGAGGACTACAGGGCTATAGACTACAGTAGAGGACTACAGGGCTATAGACTACAGTAGAGGACTACAGGGCTATAGACTACAGTAGAGGACTACAGGGCTATAGACTACAGTAGAGGACTACAGGGCTATAGACTACAGTAGAGGACTACAGGGCTATAGACTACAGTAGAGGACTACAGGGCTATAGACTACAGTAGAGGACTACAGGGCTATATGTCCCCTAGAGGGCTATATGTCCCCTAGAGGGCTATATGTCCACTAGAGGGCTATATGTCCACTAGAGGGCTATATGTCCACTAGAGGGCTATATGTCCGCTAGAGGGCTATATGTCCGCTAGAGGGCTATATGTCCGCTAGAGGGCTATATGTCCACTAGAGGGCTATATGTCCACTAGAGGGCTATATGTCCACTAGAGGGCTATATGTCCACTAGAGGGCTATATGTCCCCTAGAGGGCTATATGTCCCCTAGAGGGCTATATGTCCCCTAGAGGGCTATATGTCCCCTAGAGGGCTATATGTCCCCTAGAGGGCTATATGTCCCCTAGAGGGCTATATGTCCCCTAGAGGGCTATATGTCCCCTAGAGGGCTATATGTCCCCTAGAGGGCTATATGTCTCCTAGAGGGCTATATGTCCCCTAGAGGGCTATATGTCCACTAGAGGACAGCAAAGCGACGGCTCTGGATAAAAAGATTCCCAAACCTCAATGCATACAATGCACTCTATGCGTACTACATGATTTATAATAGTTAAAAGTAGTGTACGGATTGGTTGCCTTTTTTAAATTTAACGATACATTTCAGTCCTAATGCCACTGAGTGATCACTGTTTCTATGGGCAGGGACCGACGTGGAATTCAACCAACCGTGTTACTCGTTTGATTTCAGGTGGTGGCCGACGAACAGACCCCGAGGAAAGACGACAGTTTGGTTTCTAAAGCGATGGAGTACATGTTTAGCTGGTGAGACGTTCTCCTCCGATTGGCCGAGCGCCTTTTTATATTATAAAAACTGAATAAACCGACAGCAGCCGTCATCACCGTGTTGTGGAGGTGTGTCCTAAAATGGTACCCTAATAGCCCAATTGACCCTGGTCAAAAGTAGTGCACTACATAGGGAATAGGGTACCATTTGGGGATCAGGTGTGTTAGTGATTTGGGGGGAACCAAGCCAATGTGGATTTCCTCAACCCTGCGACGACCATACAAGATGTGGTGATTTGAATGGACAGGATTTTGACTAGACGAACACCGTATATTGTATGTTGACGTTGAATGAAGTGTTTTTTTGTTGTTGTTGCGTGCAGACGTCACGGTGCTGACCCGACAAATGCAGACCTACACTGGTCTTCTTTAGTTACAAAGTCTTATTTGCTACTTCTCCTCTCGAGGAGAATTTTAAAGGCTCTTTCATATGAGTTGATGCCGAATGAATCCCACATAATCAAGACATATTTCCCAAATGTCCCTATTTCCTATTTTAGTGTACTACTTTTGAGCAGGGTCCATAAGGGTCTGTAGGGAATAGGGGTGCCATTTTGGATGCCCACATTTCCTGTCTTCAGTATCTTAACTAAGTGCTGCTTTGACAGTTGGAAGTCAAGGTTGCACATCAGTATCCTCCTGTTTGATTAGAGTGAGAGAGTACAGGTTTATTTTTATTTTTTTCCCCCTAAGTGGTTCAATAGTAAACAACGGTAAATATAACAGGATCAGAGTTAAGAATTGTGATTTAATAAGAAATGCCTTTTTGTGTGCTGTCAAACATTTAGTGTTTATTTTTTATTTTTTAAAGATGATCTCACAAAACTGTCGTTGTATCAAATGTCTTGTCTTATATCCATTTAAAACTATTTGTCTGTTTCTACTGTCTACTGTTTCGACTGTCTACTATTTCGACTGTCTCTTCTTACTATTTCTACTGTCACCTGTCTCTGCTCTCTACTATGTCTGCTGTTTCTACTGTCTCTGTCACTTGCTTACTATTTTTGTCAAATAAATGTCACATCATTTGAATACCAGTTGGGTGTCTGTTAGTTTTTATATGCCACGATGAACTATACAGTGTTTACTTTTACCACAAAGACTTCTGACTCCGTTCCAGTGTTAGTCTGTAAAACACTCATGACATTTGTAGGTAGTATTCCAGCCAGAGGAGTATGGAGGAGAGTTTAATGTTCGAGACACCATCTGGTTCCTATTCTAAAGTAGTGCGTTTTTAAAGGGAATAGGGTTCCACTTGTGGCGTGACCATAATAATAATATGTTTAAAGCCTCCACTTGTTTAGGGTATAAGCCCTGCGTCTGTATTTGAAGGGTATGCAGGTGAGTCTAGGGGGCGTGTTGTGTGAGTCTAGGGGGCGTGTTGTGTGAGTCTAGGGGGCGTGTTGTGTGAGTCTAGGGGGCGTGTTGTGTGAGTCTAGGGGGCGTGTTGTGTGAGTCTAGGGGGCGTGTTGTGTGAGTCTAGGGGGCGTGTTGTGTGAGTCTAGGGGGCGTGTTGTGTGAGTCTAGGGGGCGTGTTGTGTGAGTCTAGGGGGCGTGTTGTGTGAGTCTAGGGGGCGTGTTGTGTGAGTCTAGGGGGCGTGTTGTGTGAGTCTAGGGGGCGTGTTGTGTGAGTCTAGGGGGCGTGTTGTGTGAGTCTAGGGGGCGTGTTGTGTGAGTCTAGGGGGCGTGTTGTGTGAGTCTAGGGGGCGTGTTGTGTGAGTCTAGGGGGCGTGTTGTGTGAGTCTAGGGGGCGTGTTGTGTGAGTCTAGGGGGCGTGTTGTGTGAGTCTAGGGGGCGTGTTGTGTGAGTCTAGGGGGCGTGCTGTGTGTCTCCCTGCTTCAGTCAGATGTGTTGGAACAAGTGCTGCTGACGTACGGTTGAAGGTGACACTGATCTTTTCTCCTCCATCCCTCCTTTCATATCTGCCTCTCTCCCTCCATCCCTCCCTCTTGAGACTTTCACCTGCGTCCCTCCCTATGAGGCTAATTCGCCTCCCTCTCTCCCCCCTTCATGCCTCTCCCACACTACCTCTTGAGACTGATTCACCCTCCCTCCCTCCCTCCCTCTGAGGTTGATTTAGAGAGGCAGGTCCAGTCCAGGTGAGATGTTTTAGGGATGCAGGGTACCTTGAGGGGGATGATGTAGCGAGAATTCATCTGGATCAGTTGTCTCATCTTTTTATTTTCATTCTGCCCTTCCCTTTTGGGGCTGATGGTAGGCTAGATGACGTACAACCTTGAAATACGTGTTTTCACCTCAACACATGATTGTCCAGTAAAACATTACTTGAAGCCTGCAGGTATGTACTATGATGCATACTGTAGACCGTACTGCCGACAGAACGTTCTGTTGGCTGACACATGGATGTAAATAGACAGGTAAACCAACACCAAGAACATGTAAACTCAGCAAAAAAAAGAAACGTCCTCTCACTGTTTTTGTATGAACATAAGATTCAACAACAGACAAACTGAACAAGTTGCACAGACATGTGACTAACAGAAATTGAATAATGTGTCCCTGAACAAAGGGGGGTCAAAATCAAAACGAACAGTCAATATCTGGTGTGGCCACCAGCTGCATTAAGTACTGCAGGGCATCTCCTCCTCACGGACTGCACCAGATGTGCCAGTTCTTGTTGTAAGATGTTACCCCACTCTTCCACCAAGGCACCTGCAAGTTCCCGGACATTTCTGGGGGGCCCTAGCCCTCACCCTCTGATCCAACAGGTCCCAGACGTGCTCAATGGGATTGAGATCCGGGCTCTTCGCTGGCCATGGCAGAACACTGACATTCCTGTCTTGCAGGAAATCACGCACAGAACGAGCAGTATGGCTGGCGGCATTGTCATGCTGGAGGGTCATGTCAGGATGAGCCTGCAGGAAGGGTACCACATGAGGGAGAAGAATGTCTTCCCTGTAACGCACAGCGTTGAGATTGCCTGCAATGACAACAAGCTTAGTCCGATGAGGCTGTGACACACCGCCCCAGACCATGACGGACCCTCCACCTCCAAATCGATCCCGCTCCAGAGTACAGGCCTCGGTGTAACGCTCATTCCTTCGACGATAAACGCGAATCTGACCATCAGCCCTGGTGAGACAAAACCGCGACTCGTCAGTGAAGAGCGCATCAACGTTGCCTATGGTTACAAATCCACTGTTGCCAGCCCTGTCTGGTCCAGCAACAGTGGATTTGTAACCATAGGCAACGTTGTTGCCGGTGATGTCTGGTGAGGACCTGCCTTACAACAGGCCTACAAGCCCTCAGTCCAGCCTCTCAGCCTATTGCGGACAGTCTGAGCACTGATGGAGGGATTGTGCGTTCCTGGTGTAACTCGGGCAGTTGTTGTTGCCATCCTGTACCTGTCCCGCAGGTGTGATGTTCAGATGTACCGATCCCGTGCAGGTGTTGTTACACGTGGTCTGCCACTGCGAGGATGATCAGCTGTCCGTCCTGTCTCCCTGTAGCGCTGTCTTAGGCGTCTCACAGTACGGACATTGCAATTTATTGCCCTGGCCACGTCTGCAGTCCTCATGCCTCCTTGCAGCATGCCTAAGGCACGTTCACGCAGATGAGCAGGGACCCTGGGCATCTTTCTTTTGGTGCTTTTCAGAGTCAGTAGAAAGGACTCTTTAGTGTCCCAAGTTTTCATAACTGTGACCTTAATTGCCTACCGTCTGTAAGCTGTTAGTGTCTTAACGACCGTTCCACAGGTGCATGTTCATTAATTGTTTATGGTTCATTGAACAAGCATGGGAAATGGTGTTTAAAACCTTTACTATGAAGATCATTTGTAAAAATCCAAATATCTTTTAAGAACAGGGTCCTGAAAAAGGGACGTTTCATTTTTTGTTGTTGCTGAGTTTATAAGATGCTGCTCGGTACCCCAACATCAACATGACCAATCCATGTTGGAAAATTCAAGTGTCCACTAGATGGCAGTATTGCCTTTACTGAGCTGTACCCCGCCCCCAGTATCTCCATCACTGAGCATGTGGTCTGTAGTTGGAGCAGTATCTCCCATCACTGAGCTTGTGGTCTGTAGTTGGAGCTGTATCTCCCATCACTGACCATGTGGTCTGTAGTTGGAGCAGTATCTCCCATCACTGAGCTTGTGGTCTGTAGTTGGAGCTGTATCTCCCATCACTGAGCTTGTGGTCTGTAGTTGGAGCTGTATCTCCCATCACTGAGCATGTGGTCTGTAGTTGGAGCTGTATCTCCATCACTGAGCTTGTGGTCTGTAGTTGGAGCAGTATCACCCATCACTGACCATGTGGTCTGTAGTTGGAGCTGTATCTCCATCACTGACCATGTGGTCTGTAGTTGGAGCTGTATCTCCATCACTGAGCATGTGGTCTGTAGTTGGAGCAGTATCTCCCATCACTGACCATGTGGTCTGTAGTTGGAGCAGTATCTCCATCACTGAGCATGTGGTCTGTAGTTGGAGCTGTATCTCCCATCACTGAGCATGTGGTCTGTAGTTGGAGCTGTATCTCCCATCACTGAGCATGTGGTCTGTAGTTGGAGCTGTATCTCCCATCACTGAGCATGTGGTCTGTAGTTGGAGCAGTATCTCCATCACTGACCATGTGGTCTGTAGTTGGAGCAGTATCTCCATCACTGACCATGTGGTCTGTAGTTGGAGCTGTATCTCCATCACTGACCATGTGGTCTGTAGTTGGAGCAGTATCTCCATCACTGACCATGTGGTCTGTAGTTGGAGCTGTATCTCCATCACTGACCATGTGGTCTGTAGTTGGAGCAGTATCTCCTTCACTGACCATGTGGTCTGTAGTTGGAGCTGTATCTCCATCACTGACCATGTGGTCTGTAGTTGGAGCTGTATCTCCATCACTGACCATGTGGTCTGTAGTTGGAGCTGTATCTCCATCACTGAGCATGTGGTCTGTAGTTGGAGCAGTATCTCCATCACTGAGCTTGTGGTCTGTAGTTGGAGCTGTATCTCCATCACTGACCATGTGGTCTGTAGTTGGAGCAGTATCTCCATCACTGACCATGTGGTCTGTAGTTGGAGCTGTATCTCCCATCACTGAGCTTGTGGTCTGTAGTTGGAGCAGTATCTCCATCACTGACCATGTGGTCTGTAGTTGGAGCTGTATCTCCCATCACTGACCATGTGGTCTGTAGTTGGAGCTGTATCTCCCATCACTGACCATGTGGTCTGTAGTTGGAGCAGTATCTCCATCACTGAGCATGTGGTCTGTAGTTGGAGCTGTATCTCCCATCACTGACCATGTGGTCTGTAGTTGGAGCTGTATCTCCATCACTGAGCATGTGGTCTGTAGTTGGAGCAGTATCACCATCACTGACCATGTGGTCTGTAGTTGGAGCTGTATCTCCCATCACTGAGCTTGTGGTCTGTAGTTGGAGCTGTATCTCCCATCACTGACCATGTGGTCTGTAGTTGGAGCAGTATCTCCCATCACTGAGCATGTGGTCTGTAGTTGGAGCTGTATCTCCATCACTGAGCATGTGGTCTGTAGTTGGAGCAGTATCTCCATCACTGAGCATGTGGTCTAGTTGGAGCTGTATCTCCATCACTGAGCATGTGGTCTGTAGTTGGAGCTGTATCTCCATCACTGACCATGTGGTCTGTAGTTGGAGCTGTATCTCCCATCACTGACCATGTGGTCTGTAGTTGGAGCTGTATCTCCATCACTGAGCATGTGGTCTGTAGTTGGAGCAGTATCACCATCACTGACCATGTGGTCTGTAGTTGGAGCTGTATCTCCCATCACTGAGCTTGTGGTCTGTAGTTGGAGCTGTATCTCCCATCACTGACCATGTGGTCTGTAGTTGGAGCAGTATCTCCCATCACTGAGCATGTGGTCTGTAGTTGGAGCTGTATCTCCATCACTGAGCATGTGGTCTGTAGTTGGAGCAGTATCTCCATCACTGAGCATGTGGTCTAGTTGGAGCTGTATCTCCATCACTGAGCATGTGGTCTGTAGTTGGAGCTGTATCTCCATCACTGACCATGTGGTCTGTAGTTGGAGCTGTATCACCCATCACTGACCATGTGGTCTGTAGTTGGAGCTGTATCTCCCATCACTGAGCATGTGGTCTGTAGTTGGAGCAGTATCTCCATCACTGAGCTTGTGGTCTGTAGTTGGAGCAGTATCTCCCATCACTGAGCATGTGGTCTGTAGTTGGAGCTGTATCTCCATCACTGAGCATGTGGTTTGTAGTTGGAGCAGTATCTCCCATCACTGACCATGTGGTCTGTAGTTGGAGCTGTATCTCCCATCACTGAGCTTGTGGTCTGTAGTTGGATCAATTGCCTCTTCCACCTACTGTATTACAATTCAACTCAACGGGGTAAATTTGTACCTGATGTGGATATGGCCTGTGTTATTTTATAGCCTACTCTGTTTTTTGTTTCAGTGCACCCTCACTGTAAGGAGACATTGGATTTATGAAGTACCTCGGCTCCAAGACTTCTGTGATTTAGAATTAATAAATTAATATCCATCTATATTACATCCCAGATGTATTAAGTCTTGGCATGCCTGCCCTGACTGTCACATGGCCTGCCCTGACTGTCACATAGCCTGCCCTGACTGTCACATAGCCTGCCCTGACTGTCACATAGCCTGCCCTGACTGTCACATAGCCTGCCCTGACTGTCACATAGCCTTCCCTGACTGTCACATAGCCTTCCCTGACTGTCACATGGCCTGCCCTGACTGTCACATAGCCTGCCCTGACTGTCACATAGCCTGCCCTGACTGTCACATAGCCTTCCCTGACTGTCACATGGCCTGCCCTGACTGTCACATAGCCTGCCCTGACCTTCACACGGCCTGCCCTGACTGTCACACGGCCTGCCCTGACTGTCACACGGCCTGCCCTGACTGTCACATGGCCTGTCACATGGCCTGCCCTGACTGTCACACGGCCTGCCCTGACTGTCACACGGCCTGCCCTGACTGTCACACGGCCTGCCCTGACTGTCACACGGCCTGTCACACGGCCTGCCCTGACTGTCACATGGCCTGTCACATGGCCTGCCCTGACTGTCACACGGCCTGCCCTGACTGTCACACGGCCTGTCACATGGCCTGCCCTGACTGTCACACGGCCTGTCACATGGCCTGCCCTGACTGTCACACGGCCTGCCCTGACTGTCACATGGCCTGTCACATGGCCTGCCCTGACTGTCACACGGCCTGTCACATGGCCTGCCCTGACTGTCACACGGCCTGCCCTGACTGTCACACGGCCTGTCACATGGCCTGCCCTGACTGTCACACGGCCTGCCCTGACTGTCACATGGCCTGTCACATGGCCTGCCCTGACTGTCACATGGCCTGCCCTGACTGTCACACGGCCTGCCCTGACTGTCACATGGCCTGTCACATGGCCTGCCCTGACTGTCACATGGCCTGACTGTCACACGGCCTGCCCTGACTGTCACATGGCCTGTCACATGGCCTGCCCTGACTGTCACATGGCCTGCCCTGACTGTCACATGGCCTGCCCTGACTGTCACACGGCCTGCCCTGACTGTCACATGGCCTGTCACATGGCCTGCCCTGACTGTCACACGGCCTGTCACATGGCCTGCCCTGACTGTCACACGGCCTGCCCTGACTGTCACACGGCCTGTCACACGGCCTGCCCTGACTGTCACATGGCCTGTCACATGGCCTGTCACATGGCCTGCCCTGACTGTCACATGGCCTGTCACATGGCCTGTCACGTGGCCTGCCCTGACTGTCACATGGCCTGTCACGTGGCCTGCCCTGACTGTCACATGGCCTGCCCTGACTGTCACATGGCCTGTCACATGGCCTGTCACGCGGCCTGCCCTGACTGTCACACGGCCTGTCACATGGCCTGCCCTGACTGTCACAAGGCCTGTCACATGGCCTGCCCTGACTGTCACACGGCCTGTCACACGGCCTGCCCTGACTGTCACGCGGCCTGCCCTGACTGTCACATGGCCTGTCACATGGCCTGCCCTGACTGTCACACGGCCTGCCCTGACTGTCACACGGCCTGCCCTGACTGTCACACGGCCTGTCACACGGCCTGCCCTGACTGTCACATGGCCTGTCACATGGCCTGTCACATGGCCTGCCCTGACTGTCACATGGCCTGTCACATGGCCTGTCACGTGGCCTGCCCTGACTGTCACATGGCCTGTCACGTGGCTTGCCCTGACTGTCACATGGCCTGCCCTGACTGTCACACGGCCTGTCACATGGCCTGCCCTGACTGTCACATGGCCTGTCACATGGCCTGCCCTGACTGTCACACGGCCTGTCACATGGCCTGCCCTGACTGTCACGCGGCCTGCCCTGACTGTCACACGGCCTGTCACATGGCCTGCCCTGACTGTCACATGGCCTGTCACATGGCCTGCCCTGACTGTCACATGGCCTGTCACATGGCCTGCCCTGACTGTCACACGGCCTGTCACATGGCCTGCCCTGACTGTCACGCGGCCTGCCCTGACTGTCACATGGCCTGTCACATGGCCTGCCCTGACTGTCACATGGCCTGTCACATGGCCTGTCACATGGCCTGCCCTGACTGTCACATGGCCTGTCACATGGCCTGTCACATGGCCTGTCACATGGCCTGTCACATGGCCTGTCACGCGGCCTGCCCTGACTGTCACGCGGCCTACCACAGAGGGGGGCTTTTCTTTCCTATGTATTATATATTTTTTAAATGGCTGAAGTCAAGAATGCTACCTTTCATATAAATGAGTGGTAAATTACTAATCATTTAGCTTACATAATTACTCCTCAGTCTATCTATAGCAAAACCCACTGCAAAACCCACTGCCAAATCTGTCTAACTCTCAATGTTTCCCAATACATTTCCAAAGGGGGAAATTAAAGCAACTAGCTTTTGACACGATGACTGCAGTACAATTTAATGTGTTTCCTAGATGTTCTTGAACAAACAAACAGGAACAACTCACACCGGAACAGGAACAACTCACACCGGAACAGGAACAGGAACAACTCACACCGGAACAGGAACAACTCACACCGGAACAGAAACAGGAACAACTCACACAGGAACAGGAACAACTCACACCGGAACAGGAACAGGAACAACTCACACCGGAACAGGAACAACTCACACCGGAACAGGAACAGGAACAACTCACACCGGAACAGGAACAACTCACACCGGAACAGGAACAACTCACACCGGAACAGGAACAACTCACACCGGAACAGGAACAACTCACACCGGAACAGGAACAACTCACACAGGAACAGGAACAACTCACACCAGGGGAGAAAATGTACAAAGCGAAGGGAGGTAAGATATAGGATAATCATTCTACGCTGATGTAGCCTACAATGTGTCACCGAAAGCCAAATTACACACAGCGTGTACATGAAGAGAAGACAAAACAAGTGTGGGATAATTTTAGCATCGTGACCCGGCAGGGACATCAAGATGTCAGTGTCTGCTGTCCATCTCCTTCCGTATGGGACCTAATTGACAGTAAGTGTGCTTTTGGGGGGGGAATATATGAGCTCTAATACGAAACAGGCAGGATGCAAGGCCTTGTTAGGCTAGGACTAATCTTATATGAGAGTGATCACAATTAAATTAAAAGGAAGTTTACTCCTGCAATAACATTAGGCCCATATTACGCCGACCCACTCCTTTACGGATGTAATGGCATCTGGAAATACATGAATTCAGTGAGGATGAACACTATCGATTGATTGGAGGAATCTGAAGCGAGAACACGACACACACACAGTGTCGTCAACAACAGAACTCTCAGAGGAAATGCCTCAGCAGCCTGAACTCTGTAATGAGGAAAAGTGAATTAAAGTCTGCCAGAGAGAGAGAGAGCTGAAGTACCGTTCCTACACTGCAATGAAATGATCCTTTATTTAGCACACAATGGAATAAGGTTTTGGAGAGAGACGGATCAATAGTAATTCCTCCCGATCATAATCGTCAAGATATACTTCTCTGTTGAAATGATTCTCATCAATTCCCTAAAGAGAGAGACAGGCCTGTGCAAGATCAATACAACTATGGGACTGTGGTTTCTTAGCTTAATTCATTCAGCACTCATATTGCGTGTTGGCCTGCCGTGCCGTGAGGATCATATAATACTACAGAGACTCTTAATTTCTAGTGAATAAAATAAATTATCAAGGTAATGGTTACAGCAGTAGTCAGAATAGTTACTATACTAGCTGAAGGTAAGGGTTAGAGCAGTAGTCAGGGTAGAGTTACTATACTAGCTGAAGGTAAGGGTTACAGCAGTAGTCAGGGTAGAGTTACTATACTAGCTGAAGGTAAGGGTTAGAGCAGTAGTCAGGGTAGTTACTATACTAGCTGAAGGTAAGGGTTAGAGCAGTAGTCAGGGTAGTTACTATACTAGCTGAAGGTAAGGGTTAGAGCAGTAGTCAGGGTAGAGTTACTATACTAGCTGAAGGTAAGGGTTACAGCAGTAGTCAGGGTAGTTACTATACTAGCTGAAGGTAACTGTCAGAGCAGTAGTCAGGGTAGTTACTATACTAGCTGAAGGTAAGGGTTACAGCAGTAGTCAGGGTAGTTACTATACTAGCTGAAGGTAAGGGTTAGAGCAGTAGTCAGGGTAGTTACTATACTAGCTGAAGGTAAGGGTTAGAACAGTAGTCAGGGTAGAGTTACTATACTAGCTGAAGGTAAGGGTTACAGCAGTAGTCAGGGTAGTTACTATACTAGCTGAAGGTAAGGGTTAGAGCAGTAGTCAGGGTAGAGTTACTATACTAGCTGAAGGTAAGGGTTACAGCAGTAGTCAGGGTAGTTACTATACTAGCTGAAGGTAAGGGTCAGAGCAGTAGTCAGGGTAGAGTTACTATACTAGCTGAAGGTAAGGGTTACAGCAGTAGTCAGGGTAGTTACTATACTAGCTGAAGGTAAGGGTTAGAGCAGTAGTCAGGGTAGAGTTACTATACTAGCTGAAGGTAAGGGTTACAGCAGTAGTCAGGGTAGTTACTATACTAGCTGAAGGTAAGGGTTAGAGCAGTAGTCAGGGTAGAGTTACTATACTAGCTGAAGGTAAGGGTTACAGCAGTAGTCAGGGTAGAGTTACTATACTAGCTGAAGGTAAGGGTTACAGCAGTAGTCAGGGTAGTTACTATACTAGCTGAAGGTAAGGGTCAGAGCAGTAGTCAGGGTAGTTACTATACTAGCTGAAGGTAAGGGTTACAGCAGTAGTCAGGGTAGTTACTATACTAGCTGAAGGTAAGGGTTACAGCAGTAGTCAGGGTAGTTACTATACTAGCTGAAGGTAAGGGTCAGAGCAGTAGTCAGGGTAGTTACTATACTAGCTGAAGGTAAGGGTTACAGCAGTAGTCAGGGTAGTTACTATACTAGCTGAAGGTAAGGGTTAGAGCAGTAGTCAGGGTAGTTACTATACTAGCTGAAGGTAAGGGTTAGAGCAGTAGTCAGGGTAGAGTTACTATACTAGCTGAAGGTAAGGGTTAGAGCAGTAGTCAGGGTAGTTACTATACTAGCTGAAGGTAAGGGTTAGAGCAGTAGTCAGGGTAGAGTTACTATACTAGCTGAAGGTAAGGGTTACAGCAGTAGTCAGGGTAGTTACTATACTAGCTGAAGGTAAGGGTTACAGCAGTAGTCAGGGTAGTTACTATACTAGCTGAAGGTAAAGGTTAGAGCAGTAGTCAGGGTAGAGTTACTATACTAGCTGAAGGTAAGGGTTAGAGCAGTAGTCAGGGTAGTTACTATACTAGCTGAAGGTAAGGGTTACAGCAGTAGTCAGGGTAGAGTTACTATACTAGCTGAAGGTAAGGGTTAGAGCAGTAGTCAGGGTAGAGTTACTATACTAGCTGAAGGTAAGGGTTACAGCAGTAGTCAGGGTAGTTACTATACTAGCTGAAGGTTAGGGTTACAGCAGTAGTCAGGGTAGTTACTATACTAGCTGAAGGTAAGGGTTACAGCAGTAGTCAGGGTAGAGTTACTATACTAGCTGAAGGTAAGGGTTACAGCAGTAGTCAGGGTAGTTACTATACTAGCTGAAGGTTAGGGTCAGAACAGTAGTCAGGGTAGAGTTACTATACTAGTCCTGCTTTCAATTGGTTCTCGTTTGAACTGGTAGGAAGGGGGGAGCTGAGCTGAGCGCCTGGCTGTGAATTGATTATATGTGTAGCGGTGCTTTCACAGATGGCGGCTAGAGATAATAAAGAATCACTCTTTATTTTCCCCAGATCTGTGTCTGTGTTTGAGTTTGTGTCTGATTGTGTGTGTGTGAGTGTGTGTTTGTGGAGGGAAAAAGCAGAGGCCCTTGCTGAAAACAAGGAGGGAGGGAGTTAGGGAAGGCAGGAGGGAGGGAGTTAGGGAAGGCAGGAGGGAGGGAGTTAGGGAAGGCGGGAGTTAGGGAAGGCAGGAGGGAGGGAGTTAGGGAAGGCAGGAGGGAGGGAGGGAGTTAGGGAAGGCAGGAGGGAGGCAGTTAGGGAAGGCAGGAGGGAGGGAGTTAGGGAAGGCAGGAGGGAGGGAGTTAGGGAAGGCAGGAGGGAGGGAGTTAGGGAAGGCAGGAGGGAGGGAGTTAGGGAAGGCAGGAGGGAGGGAGTTAGGGAAGGCAGGAGGGAGGGAGTTAGGGAAGGCAGGAGGGAGGCAGTTAGGGAAGGCAGGAGGGAGGGAGTTAGGGAAGGCAGGAGGGAGGCAGTTAGGGAAGGCAGGAGGGAGGGAGTTAGGGAAGGCAGGAGGGAGGGAGGGAAGATGGTTGACATATCAGAGGTGAGAGTGTGTGATTCAATACCTCGCTGCTCTCTGAGTGATGGGAAGTGACACCGTTAAGAAAGAGAGAGATGTAGGAGGCCCACACAGCAGGAGAGCTCAAGCAACCAGGCACACACGCGGTGCCACAAAGCCACTGACGTGAGATCAAATCCAAGTTTATTTGTCACGTGCGCTGAATACAACAGGTCAATTGATTATGTGTGTAGAGGTTGTTTCACAGATGGCCACCTTACAGTGAAATGCTTACTTACCTTTTTTGCACTATTGGTTAGAGACTGTATTAGGTGAACAATAGGTAAGTAAAGAAATAAAACAACAGTAAAAAGCCAGGCTATATACAGTAGTGATGCTATAAAAGTAGCGAGGCTACATACAGACACCGGTTAGTCAGGCTGATTGAGGTAGTATGTACATGTAGATATGGTTAAAGTGACTATGCATATATGATGAACAGAGAGTAGCAGTAGCGTAAAAGAGGGTTTGGTGGGTGGTGGGTTGGACACAATGCAGTTAGCCCGGTTTGCCAATATGCGGGAGACCTGGTTGGTCGGCCCAATTGAGTTAGTATGTACATGAATGTATAGTTAAAGTGACTATGCATATATGATAAACAGAGAGTAGAAGCAGCGTAACAGAGGTGTTGGGGGGGCACACAATGCAAATAGTCCGGGTAGCCATTTGATTACCTGTTCAGGAGTCTTATGGCTTGGGGGTAAAAACTGTTGAGAAGCCTTTTTGTCCTAGACTTGGCACTCCGGTACCGCTTGCCATGCGGTAGTAGAGAGAACAGTCTATGACTGGGGTGGCTGGGGTCTTTGACAATTGGATGGCAGGCAGGCAGCTTAGCCCCAGTGATGTACTGGGCTGTACTCACTACCCTCTGTAGTGCCTTGCGGTCAGAGGCCGAGCAATTGCCGTGCCAGGCAGTGATGCAATCAGTCAGGATGCTCTCGATGTTGCAGCTGTAGAACCTTTTGAGGATCTCAGGACCCATGCCAAATCTTTTTAGTTTCCTGAGGGGGAATATGCTTTGTCGTGCCCTCTTCACCACTGTCTTGATGTGTTTGAACCATTCTAGCCAATTTGTAAGTCGCTCTGGATAAGAGCGTCTGCTAAATGACTTAAATGTAATGTAAAATGTAGTTTGTTGTTGATGTGGACACCAAGGAACTTGAAGCTCTCAACCTGCTCCACTACAGCCCCGTCGATGAGAATGGGGACGTGCTCGGTCCTCCTTTTCCTGTAGTCCACAATAATCTCCTTAGTCTTGGTTACGTTGAGGGAGAGGTTATTATTCTGGCACCACCCGGCCAGGTCTCTGACTTCCTCCCTATAGGCTGTCTCATCGTTGTCTGTGATCAGGCCTTCCACTGTTGTGTCATCAGCAAACTTAATGATGGTGTTGGAGTTGTGCCTGGCCGTGCAGTCATGAGTGAACAGGGAGTACAGGAGGAGACTGAGCACGCACCCCTGGGGAGCTCCAGTGTTGAGGATCAGCGTGGCAGATGTGTTGCTACCTACCCTCACCACCTGGGGGCGGCCCGTTAGGAAGTCCAGGATCCAGTTGCAGAGGGAGGTGTTTAGTCCCAGGATCTTTACATTAGTGATGAGCTTTGAGGGTACTATGGTGTTGAACGCTGAGCTGTAGTCGATGAATAGCATTCTCACATAAGTGTTCCTTTTGTCCAGCTGGGAAAGGGCAGTGTGGAGTGCAATAGAGATGGCATCATCTGTGGATCTTTTTGGGCGGTATGCAAATTGGAGTGGGTCTAGGGTTTCTGGGATAATGGTGTTGATGTGAGCCATGACCAACCTTTCAAAGCACTTCATGGCTACAGACGTGAGTGCTACGGGTCTGGAGTCATTTAGGCAGGTTGCCTTTGTGTTCTTGGGCACAGGGATTATGGTGGTCTGCTTGAAACATGTTGGTATTACAGACTTAATCAGGGACCTGCCAGTTGGTCAGCACATGCCCGGAGCACAAGTCCTGGTAATCCATCTGGCCCCACAGCCTTGTGTATGTTGACCTGTTTAAAGGTCTTAATCACGTCGGCTACGGAGAGCGTGATCACACAGTCGTCCGGAACAGCTGATGCTCTCATGCATGCCTCAGTGTTGCTTGCCTCGAAGCGAGCATAGAATTTAGCTCGTCTGGTAGGCTCGTGTCACTGGGCAGCTCGCGGCTGTGCTTCCCTTTGTAGTCTGTGATAGTTTGCAAGCCCTGCCACATAAAACGAGCGTCGAAGCCGGTGTAGTATGATTCAATCTTAGCCCTGTATTGACGCTTTGCCTGTTTGATGGTTTGTCGCAGGGCATAGCAGGATTTCTTGTAAGCTTCTGGGTTAGAGTCCCGCACCTTGAAAGCGGCAGCTCTACCCTTTAGCTCAGTGCGAATGTTGCCTGTAATCCATGGCTTCTGGTTGGGGTATGTACGTACAGTCACTGTGGGGACGACGTCATTGATAAAGCCAATGACTGATGTGGTGTACTCCTCAATGCCATCAGAGGAATCCCAGAACATGTTCCAGTCTGTGATAGCAAAACAGTCCTGTAGTTTTGCACCTGCTTCATCTGACCACTTTTTTATAGACCGAGTCACTGGTGCTTCCTGCTTTAATTTTTGCGGCACCCACAGGGCTATTGGTGACTGCTAGTGAACTGGAGCCTGAGAGAGGTAGCAGATTATGTTCAGGTGGACAGGGGGGAGAGAGGTAGCAGATTATGTTCAGGTGGACAGTGGAGAGAGAGAGAGGTAGCAGATTATGTTCAGGTGGACAGGGCCCAGAGAGAGGTAGCAGATTATGTTCAGGTGGACAGGGCCCAGAGAGAGGTAGCAGATTATGTTCAGGTGGACAGGGCCCAGAGAGAGGTAGCAGATTATGTTCAGGTGGACAGTGGAGAGAGAGAGAGGTAGCAGATTATGTTCAGGTGGACAGGGCCCAGAGAGAGGTAGCAGATTATGTTCAGGTGGACAGGGCCCAGAGAGAGGTAGCAGATTATGTTCAGGTGGACAGGGGGGGAGAGAGAGGTAGCAGATTATGTTCAGGTGGACAGGGGAGAGAGAGAGGTAGCAGATTATATTCAGGTGGACAGGGCCCAGAGAGAGGTAGCAGATTATGTTCAGGTGGACAGGGGGGAGAGAGGTAGCAGATTATGTTCAGGTGGACAGTGGAGAGAGAGAGGTAGCAGATTATGTTCAGGTGGACAGAGCCCTGAGAGAGGTAGCAGATTATGTTCAGGTGGACAGAGCCCTGAGAGAGGTAGCAGATTATGTTCAGGTGGACAGGGAGAGAGAGAGGTAGCAGATTATGTTCAGGTGGACAGGGGGGGAGAGAGGTAGCAGATTATGTTCAGGCGGACAGTGGAGAGAGAGAGGTAGCAGATTATGTTCAGGCGGACAGAGCCCTGAGAGAGGTAGCAGATTATGTTCAGGCGGACAGTGGAGAGAGAGGTAGCAGATTATGTTCAGGCGGACAGTGGAGAGAGAGAGGTAGCAGATTATGTTCAGGCGGACAGTGGAGAGAGAGAGGTAGCAGATTATGTTCAGGTGGACAGGGGAGAGAGAGAGGTAGCAGATTATGTTCAGGTGGACAGGGGAGAGAGAGAGGTAGCAGATTATGTTCAGGTGGACTGGGGAGAGAGTTAGCAGATTATGTTCAGGTGGACAGTGGAGAGAGAGGTAGCAGATTATGTTCAGGTGGACAGGGGAGAGAGAGAGGTAGCAGATTATGTTCAGGTGGACAGGGCCCAGAGAAAAAGAGTGAGAGCGCCCATTGCTCTTTATGGTTGTGAGATTTGGGGTCCGTAAACAAACCAAAAATTCACGAAATGGGACAAACCAAATTGAGACTACATGCAGAATTCTGCAAAAATATTCTCCGTGTACAACATAAAACACCAAATAATGAATGCAGAGCAGAATTAGGCCCATACCCGCTAATGATCAAAATCCAGAAAAGAGACGTTAAATTCTACAACCACCTAAAAGGAAGCGATTCCCAAACCTTCCATAACAAAGCCATCACCTACAGAGAGATGAACCTGGAGAAGAGTCCCCTAAGCAAGCTGGTCCTGGGGCTCTGTTCACCAACACAAACACACCCCACAGAGCCCCAGGACAGATACACAATTAGACCCAACCAAACCATGAGAAAACAAAAAGATAATTACTTGACACATTGGAAAGAATTTACAAAAAAAAACTGAAAACTAGAATGCTGTTTGGCCATAAACTATAAGGACACAGAGTGAGACCCAGATGCAGACACGGGAGGCAGATGGTTTGAGTCTCTGATATTTATTCGTATCCAAGGGGCAGGCAAGAGAATGGTCGTGGACAGGCAAAAGATCATAAGGTCAGAGTCCAGGAGGTACAGAGTGGCAGGCAGGAACGAGGTCAGGGTAGGCAGTATGGTCAGGTGGGTTCAGAGTCAAGACAGGCGAGGGTCAAAACCGGGAGGACTAGCAAAAAAACAGAGAAAAACGGAAAAAGCAGGCGTAACACGCTGGTTGACTTGACAAGGCAAGCCGAACTGGCACAGACAGACAGAAAAGACAGGTATAAATACCCAGGGGATAATGTGGAAGATGGGCGACACCTGGAGAGGGACAATCACAAAGACAGGTGAAACAGATCAGGGTGTGACAAAAACAGAGAGTACAGAATACCTGACCACAGTGATTGACACCAAATGAAGGACATCTTTGACTATGTACAGACTCAGTGAGCATAGCCTTGCTTTTGAGAAAGGTAGACCTGGCCCTCGAGAAGACGGGCTATGTGCACACTGCCCACAAAACCGGTTGGTGGAAACTGAGCTGCACTTCCTGACATCCTGCCAAATGTGTGACCATATTAGAGACACATATTTCCCTCAGATTACACAGACCCACAAAGAAATTGAAAACAAATCCAATTGTGATAAACTCCCATATCTACTGGGTGAAATACCAGTGTACCGTCACAGCAGCAAGATTTGTGACCTGTTGCCACAATAAAAGGGCAACCAGTGAAGAACAAACACCATTGTAAATACAACCCATATTTATGTTTATTTATGTTCCCTTTTGTACTTTAACTATTTGCACATCATTACAACACTGTATATATATAATATGACATTTGTAATGTCTTTATTCTTTTGGAACTTTTGTATATGTAATGTTTACTGTTAATTTTGATTGTTTATTTCACTTTTGTATATTATCTATTTAATTTGCTTTGGCAATGTAAACATATGTTTCCCATGCCAATAAAGCCCCTGAAATTGAGAGAGACAGACAGAGGGGTAGCAGATTATGTTGAGAGAGAGAGAGAGAGAGGGGGGGGGGGGTAGTGAGAGAGAAAGAAGGGGGGGAGTAGTGAGAGAGAAAGAGAGAAAGAGAGAGGGGGGAGTAGTGTGTGTGAGAGAGAGAGAGAGAGAGAGAGGGGGGGTAGTGAGAGAGAGGGGGGAGTAGTGAGAGAGAGGGGGGAGAAGTGAGAGAGAGAGGGGGGAGTAGTGAGCGAGGGAGAGAGAGAGAAAGAAAGAAAGAATTTGGAGTCATGCACAGTTTATGACATCAAAATGACAATAGTACTCTCTCTAATAACACAAACATCTACAGTATGTAAAAGTATAACAGTATGTAAACACTCTCTGACTAATCCAAAAAGTAATCAAACCCAAAATAAGGACACTTTTTTATTTTAGTCCATCTTACTGTTATTAGAGCCCTATAAAGTTATAACACAGTCTATTCCCTTGTGATCTTGGAGCAGAGCCTCAGAGGAGCATCTACACTGGCTTGTGAAAGTATTCACCCCCCTTGGCATTTTTCCTATCTTGTTGCCTTACAACCTGGAATTAAAATGTATTTTTGGGGGGGTTTGTATCATTTGATTTAAACAACATGACACCACTTTGAAGATGCAAAATATTGTTTTAATTGTGAAACAAACAAGAAATAAGACAAAAACAGAGAACTTGAGCGTGCAGAACTATTCAACCCCCCCCCCCCCCCAAGTCAATACGTTGTTAGAACCACCTTTTGCAGCAATTACAGCTGAAAGGCTCTTGGGGTATGTCTCTATAAGCTTGGCACATCTAGCCACTGGGATTTTTGCCCATTCTTCAAGGCAAAACTGCTCCAGCTCCTTGAAGTTGGATGGGTTCCGCTGGTGTACAGCAATCTTTAAGTCATACCACAGATTCTCAATTGGATTGAGGTCTGAGCTTTGACTAGGCCATTCCAAGACATTTAAATGTTTCCCCTTAAACCACTCAAGTGTTGCTTTAGCAGTATGCTTAGGGTCATTGTCCTGCTGGAAGGTGAACCTCTGTCCCAGTCTCAAATCTCTGGAAGACTGAAACAGGTTTCCCTCAAGAATTTCCTTGTATTTAGCGCCATCCATCATTCCTTCAATTCTGACCAGTTTCCCAGTCCCTGCCAAAAACACATCCCCACAGCATGATGTTGCCACCACCAAAAAGCTCAATTTTAGTCTAATCTGACCAGAGTACCTTCCTGTTTGGGGAGTCTCCCACATGCCTTTTGGCAAACACTAAACGCGTTTGCTTATTTTTTTCTTTAAACAATTGCTTTTTTCTGGCCACTCTTCCGTAAAGCCCAGCTCTGTGGAGTGTACGGCTTAACGTGGTCCTATGGACAGATACTCCAATACTTATTTGGGCGGCATAGAGCCTAGTGGTTAGAGCGTTGGACTAGACCAAATCCCTGAGCTGACAAGGTAAAAATCTATCGTTCTGCCCCCGAACAAGGCAGTTAACCCACTGTGTTCCTACGCCGTCATTGAAAATAAGAATTTGTTCTTAACTAACTTGCCTATAAAAAAATACTCCAATCTCAGCTGTGGGGCTTTGCAGCTCCTTCAAATCAAATGTATTTATATAGCCCTTCTTACTGATCAGCTGATGTCACAAAGTGCTTTACAGAACCCCAGCCTAAAACCCCAAACAGCAAGCAATGTAGATGTAGAAGCACGGTGGCTAGGAAAAACTCCCTAGAAAGGCCAGAACGTAGGAAGAAACCTAGAGAGGAACCAGGCTATGAGGGGTGACCCGTCCTCTTCTGGCTTTGCCGGGTGGAGATTATAACAGAACATGGCCAAGATGTTCAAATGTTCAGCAGGGTCAAATAATAATAATCACGGTGGTTGTATAGGGTGCAACAGGTCTGCACCTCAGGAGTAAATGTCAGTTGGCTTTTCATAGCCGATCATTCATTCAGAGTATCTCTACCGCTCCTGCTGTCTCTAGAAAGTTGAAAACTTCAGTCTGGGACAGGTAGAACGTCCGGTGAACAGGTCAGGGTTCCGTAGCCGCAGGCAGAACAGTTGAAAGTGGAGCATCAGCACGACCAGGTGGACTGGGGACAGCAAGGAGTCATCAGGCCAGGTAGTCCTGAGAGAGAGAAAGAAAGAAAGAAAGAGAGAGAGAGAATTAGAGAGTGCATATTTAAATGCACACAAGACACCCAATAAGACAGGAGAAATACTCCAGATATAGCAGACTGATCCTAGCCCCCCGACACATAAACTATTGCAGACTAAATACTGGAGGCTGAGACAGGAGGGGTCGGGAGACACTGTGGCCTCGTCCTACGATACCCCCGGACAGGGCCTAACAGGCAGGATATAACCCCACCCACTATGCCAAAGCACAGCCCCCACACCACTAGAGGGATATCTCCAATCACCAACTTACCATTCTGAGACAAAGCCGAGTATAGCCCACGAAGATCTCCCTCGCGGCACAACCCAAGGGGGGCGCCAATCCGGACAGGAAAATCACGCCAGTGACTCAACCCACTCAAGTGACGCACCCCTCCTAGGGACGGCAAGGAAGAGCACCAGTAAGCCAGTGACTCAGCTCCTGTAATAGGGTTAGAGGCAGAGAATCCCAGTGGAGAGAGGGGAACCGGCCAGGCAGAGACAGCAAGGGTGGTTCGTTGCTCCAGTGCCTTTCCGTTCACCTTCACTCTCCTGGGCCAGACTACACGCAATCATAGGACCTACTGAAGAGATGAGTCTTCAATAAAGATTTTAAAGTTTGAGACCGAGTCTGCGTCTCTCACATGGATAGACAGACCATTCCATAAAATGGCTTTGTCGGTTAGCAGTAAAACCTTGAAATCAGCCCTTGCCTTAACAGGAAGCCAGTGTAGAGAGGCTAGCACTGGAGTAATATGATAAAAAAAATGTGGTTCTAGTCAGGATTCTAGCAGCCGTATTTAGCACTAACTGAAGTTTATTTAGTGGTTTATCCGGGTAGCCGGAAAGTAGAGCATTGCAATAGTCTAACCTAGAAGTGACAAAAGCATGGATACATTTTTCTGCATCATTTTTGGACAGAAAGTTTCTGATTTTTGCAATGTTACGTAGATGGAAAAAAGCTGTCCTTGAAACAGTCTTGATATGTTCGTCAAAAGAGAGATCAGGGTCCAGAGTAACACCAAGGTTCTTCACAGTTTTATTTGAGACGACTTTACAACGATCAAGATTAATTGTCAGATTCAACAGAAGATCTCTTTGTTTCTTGGGACCTAGAACAAGCATCTCTGTTTTGTCCGAGTTTAAAAGTAGGAAGTTTGCAGCCATCCACTTCCTTATGTATGAAACACAGGCTTCCAGGAGGGCAATTTTGGGGCTTCACCATGTTTCATTGAAATGTACAGCTGTGTGTCGTCCGCATAGCAGTGAAAGTTAACATTATGTTTCCGAATGACATCACCAAGAGGTCAAATATATAGTGAAAACAATAGGGATCCTAAAACGGAGCCTTGAAGAACACCGAAATTTACATTTGATTTGTCAGAGGACAAACCATCCACAGAGACAAACTGATATCTTTCCGACAGATAAGGTCTAAACCAGGCCAGGACTTGTCCGTGTAGACCAATTTGGGTTTCCAATCTCTCCAAAAGAATGTGTTGATCGATGGTATCAAAAGCAGCACTAAGGTCTAGGAGCACGAGGACAGATGCAGAGTCTCGGTCTGACGTCATTAAAAGGTCCTTTACCACCTTCACAAGTGCAGTCTCAGTGCTATGATGGGGTCTAAAACCAGGCTGAAGCATTTCGTATACATTGTTTGTCTTCAGGAAGGCAGTGAGTTGCTGTGCAACAGCTTTTTCTAAAATGTTTGAGAGGAATGGGAGATTCGATATAGGCCGATAGTTTTTTAAATATTTTCTGGGTCAAGATTTGGCTTTTACAAGAGAGGCTTTATTGCTGCCACTTTTAGTGAGTTTGGTACACATCCGGTGGATAGAGAGCCGTTTATTATGTTCAACATAGGAGGGCCAAGCACAGGAAGCAGCTCTTTCAGTAGTTTAGTTGGAATAGGGTCCAGTATGCAGCTTGACGGTTTAGAGGCCATGATTATTTTCATCATTGTGTCAAGAGATATAGTTTTTAAAATCTTGAGTGTCTCCCTTGATCCTAGGTCCTGGTAGAGTTGTGCAGACTCAGGACAACTGAGCTTTGGAGAAATACGCAGATTTAAAGAGGAGTCCGTAATTTGCTTTCTAATGATCATGATCTTTACCTCAAAGAAGTTCATGAATTTATTACTGCTGAAGTGAAAGCCATCCTCTCTTGGGGAATGCTGCTTTTTAGTTAGCCTTCCGACAGTATCAAAAATACATTTCGGATTGTTCTTATTTTCCTCAATTAAGTTGGAAAAATAGGATGATCGAGCAGCAGTGAGGGCTCTTCGATACTGCACGGTACTGTCTTTCCAAGCTAGTAGAAAGACTTCCAGTTTGGTGTGGCACCATTTCCGTTCCACTTTTCTGGAAGCTTGCTTCAGAGCTCGGGTATTTTCTGTATACCAAAGAGTTTCTTATGACAAATGTATATTTTTTTTTAGGGGTGCGACTGCATCTAGGGTATTGCGCAAGGTTAAATTGAGTTCCTCGGTTAGGTGGTTAACTGATTTTTGTACTCTGACGTCCTTGGGTAGGTGGAGGGAGTCTGGAAGGGCATCTAGGAATCTTTGGGTTGTCCGAGAATTTATAGCACGACTTTTGATGATCCTTGGTTGGGGTCTGAGCAGATTATTTGTTGCGATTGCAAACGTAATAAAATGGTGGTCCGATAGTCCAGGATTATGAGGAAAAACATTAAGATCTACAACATTTATCCCATGAGACAAAACTAGGTCCAGAGTATGATTGTGGCAGTGAGTAGGTCCGGAGACATGTTGGACACAACCCACTGAGTCGATGATGGCTCCGAAAGCCTTTTGGAGTGGGTCTGTGGACTTTTCCATGTGAATTTTAAAGTCACCAAAAATGTGAATATTATCTGCCATGACTACAAGGTCTGATACGAATTCAGGGAACTCAGTGAGGAACGCTGTATATGGCCCAGGAGGCCTGTAAACAGTAGCTGTAAAAAGTGATTGAGTAGGCTGCATAGATTTCATGACTAGAAGCTCAAAAGACAAATACAACGTTTTTTTTGTTGTGTAAATTGAAATTTGCTGTTGTAAATTTTAGCAACACCTCCGCCTTTGCGGGATGCACGGGGGATATGGTCACTAGTGTAACCAGGAGGTGAGGCCTCATTTAACACAGTAAATTCATCAGGCTTAAGCCATGTTTTAGTCAGGCCAATCACATCAAGATTATGATCAGTGATTAGTTAATTGACTGTAACTGCCTTGTAAGTGAGGGATCTAACATTAAGTAGCCCTATTTTGAGATGTGAGGTATCACGATTTCTTTCAATAATGGCAGGAATGGAGGAAGTCTTTATCCTAGTGAGATTGCTAAGGCGAACACCGCCATGTTTAGTTTTGCCCAACCTAGATCGAGGCACAGACACAGCCTCAATGGGGATAGCTGAGCTGACTACACTGACTGTGCTAGTGGCAGACTCCACTAAGCTGTCAGGCTGGCTAACAGCCTGCTGCCTGGCCTGCACCCTATCTCATTGTGGAGCTAGGGGAGTTAGAGCCCTGTCTATGTTGGTAGATAAGATGAGAGCACCCCTCCAGCTAGGATGGAGTCTGTCACTCCTCAACAGGCCAGTCCTGGTCCTGTTTGTGGGTCAGTCCCAGAAAGAGGGCCAATTATCTACAAATTCTATCTGTTGGAAGGGGCAGAAAACAGTTTTCAACCAGCGATTAAGTTGTGAGACTCCGCTGTAGAGCTCATCACTCCCCCTAACTGGGAGAGGGCCAGAGACAATTACTCGATGCCGACACATCTTTCTAGCTGATTTACACGCTGAAGCTATGTTGCGCTTGGTGACCTCTGACTGTTTCATCCTAACATCGTTGGTGCCGACGTGGATAACAATATCCCTACACTCTCTACACTCGCCAGTTTTAGCTTTAGCCAGCACCATCTTCAGATTAGCCTTAACGTCGGTAGCCCTGCCCCCTGGTAAACAGTGTATGATCTCTGGATGATTAGTTTAAAGTCTAATACTGCGGGTAATGGAGTCGCCAATGACTAGGGTTTTCAATTTGTCAGAGCTAATGGTGGGAGCCTTCGGTGTCTCAGACTCCGTAACGGGAAGAGTAGAGACCGGAGAAGGGTCGGCCTCTTACTCTTTCAGGATTATCTTTGGTCTCTTTGTTGCCTCTCTGATTAATGCCCTCCTTGCCTGGTCCGCGAGTTTTGGTGGGCGGCCCTCTCTTGGCAGGTTTGTTGTGGTGCCATATTCTTTAAATTTTTTGATAATGGATTTAATGGTGCTCCGTGGGATGTTCAAAGTTTCGTATATTTTTTTATAACCCAACCCTGATCTGTACTTCTCCACAACTTTGTTTGGAGAGCTCCTTGGTCTTCATGGTGCCACTTGCTTGGTGTTGCCCCTTTCTTAGTGGTGTTGCAGACTCTGGGGCCTTTCAGCCCAGGTGTATATATACTGAGATCATGTGTCAGATCATGTGACACCTAGATTACACACAGGTGGACTGTATTTAACTAATAATGTGACTTCTGAAGGTAATTAGTTGCACCAGATCTTATTTAGGGGCTTCATAGCAAAGGGGGTGAATACATATGCACGCACAACTTTCTGTTTTCACTTCACCAATTTTGACTATTTTGTGTATGTGTCCATTACATGAAATCCAAAATAAAATTCATTTAAATTACAGGTTGTAATGCAACAAAATAGGAAAAATGCCAAGGGGGATAAATACTTTTGCAAGACACTCTATCCTCTCTGTCTCTCTCTCTCTCTCTCTCTCTCTTTCTCTCTCTGCTCTCTCTCTCTCTCTCTGCTCTCTCTCTCTCTCTCTCTCTCTCTCTCTCTCTCTCTCTCTCTCTTTCTCTCTCTCTCTCTCTCTCTCTCTCTCTCTCTCTCTCTCTCTCTCTCTCTCTCTCTCTCTCTCTCTCTCTCACTACTCCCCCCCACGCTCTCTCTCTCTTTCTCTCTCACTACTCCCCCCCCCCTCTCTCTCACTACTCCCCCCTCTCTCTCTCTCTCTCTCACTATCTCTCTGTCTCCCTTTCATCCCCTTTTGCTGCTGGATGTCGATTAAGGCAGCCCCCCCCCCCCCTCATCTCTCTGATTCAGCGGAGTTGGGTTAAATGCAGGAAGACACGTTTCAGTTGAAGGCATTCATTTGTACGACTGACTAGGTATCCCCCCTTTTCCCAGTCATGTGTTTTATCTCCGTCTCCCTTTCATCCCCTTTCCCTTTAATCAATTGGATGCATCAGTTTTTAAAGCTGGGGATATAACAGGCCCTCTTTGTGGAGGGAGATATCGGTCCCAAATGGCACCCTATTCCCTATGTAGTGCACTACTTTAGACGAGTGCCCTATGGGCCTTGGTCAAAACTAGTGCATTACAAAGGGAATAGGGTGCCATTTGCGACGCAACCAGCGAAATGGGCTTTGGAGCCTGTTACCGAGCCGACGCGGGACCGGAGAACCAAGGATGTCTGAGCATGTGTCTGATAATCTTCAGATAGTCTCCTGGCAGGCTGACACTAAGGGGGGAGGGAAGGTCCACCATGACAGGTTCCGCAGAGCCACTGCCACTTGCCATTCAGGTGATCAGACACCACGACAACAGTCCCTTCACATTACACTGCGTTTAGTATGGGTAGTGTAGGGTAGTGTAGTATGGGTAGTGTAGGGTAGTGTAGTATGGGTAGTGTAGGGTAGTGTAGTATGGGTAGTGTAGGGTAGTGTAGTATGGGTAGTGTAGGGTAGTGTAGTATGGGTAGTGTAGGGTAGTGTAGTATGGGTAGTGTAGGGTAGTGTAGTATGGGTAGTGTAGGGTAGTGTGGTATGGGTAGTGTAGGGTAGTGTAGTATGGGTAGTGTAGGGTAGTGTAGTATGGGTAGTGTAGGGTAGTGTAGTATGGCTAGTGTAGGGTAGTGTAGTATGGCTAGTGTAGGGTAGTGTAGTATGGCTAGTGTAGGGTAGTGTAGTATGGCTAGTGTAGGGTAGTGTAGTATGGGTAGTGTAGGGTAGTGTAGTATGGGTAGTGTAGGGTAGTGTAGTATGGGTAGTGTAGGGTAGTGTAGTATGGGTAGTGTAGGGTAGTGTAGTATGGGTAGTGTAGGGTAGTGTAGTATGGGTAGTGTAGGGTAGTGTAGTATGGGTAGTGTAGGGTAGTGTAGTATGGGTAGTGTAGGGTAGTGTAGTATGGGTAGTGTAGGGTAGTGTAGTATGGGTAGTGTAGGGTAGTGTAGTATGGCTTCAGAGGAAAAACACTCCACAGAAAAAGGACAACTGCTTTCTTCTGGAAAATGTCAAGTCCAAGATGGACAAATGAGCTGTGTTGGTGGGGGCTGTGTTGGTGGGGGCTGTGTTGGTGGGGGCTGTGTTGGTGGGGGCTGTGTTGGTGGGGGCTGTGTTGGTGGGGGCTGTGTTTTCTGGACCTAAGGAAGGCTTTTGATACTGTTAACCATGAGGTTCTCATCACAAAATGGTCCAAGTTTAATCCCCCCCTCTCCCCCCAATACCTTGAGATGAATGAAATCATACCTTGAAGGCAGAAACCAGTGTGTCAGAGTGAGCAATGAGCTGTCGCCCCACTCTTAGCTATGATGTGGGCGTGCCCCAAGGGTCAATACCGGGGCCCCTCCTGTTCAGCCTGTACATTAAAAATCTGCCTTCAGTCTGTACTGGTTCTGAAGTTCAAATGTATGCAGATGATACAGTGATATATGTGCAAAGAGCAAACAACAAGCTGCACAAGAACTCACTACTGTAATGGTCCAGGTTACAAAGTGGCTCACTACTGTAATGGACCAGGTTACAAAGTGGCTCAGTGACTCACTACTGTAATGGTCCAGGTTACAAAGTGGCTCAGTGACTCACTACTGTAATGGTCCAGGTTACAAAGTGGCTCAGTGACTCACTACTGTAATGGTCCAGGTTACCAAGTGGCTCAGTGACTCACTACTGTAATGGTCCAGGTTACAAAGTGGCTCAGTGACTCACTACTGTAATGGTCCAGGTTACAAAGTGGCTCAGTGACTCACTACTGTAATGGTCCAGGTTACAAAGTGGCTCAGTGACTCACTACTGTAATGGTCCAGGTTACAAAGTGGCTCAGTGACTCACTACTGTAACGGTCCAGGTTACAAAGTGGCTCAGTGACTCACTACTGTAATGGTCCAGGTTACAGAGTGGCTCAGTGACTCACTACTGTAATGGTCCAGGTTACAAAGTGGCTCACTACTGTAATGGTCCAGGTTACAAAGTGGCTCACTACTGTAATGGTCCAGGTTACAAAGTGGCTCAGTGACTCACTACTGTAATGGTCCAGGTTACAAAGTGGCTCAGTGACTCACTACTGTAATGGTCCAGGTTACCAAGTGGCTCAGTGACTCACTACTGTAATGGTCCAGGTTACAAAGTGGCTCAGTGACTCACTACTGTAATGGTCCAGGTTACAAAGTGGCTCACTACTGTAATGGTCCAGGTTACAAAGTGGCTCAGTGACACACTACTGTAATGGTCCAGGTTACAAAGTGGTTCAGTAACTCACTACTGTAATGGTCCAGGTTACAAAGTGGCTCAGTGACTCACTACTGTAATGGTCCAGGTTACAAAGTGACTCACTACTGTAATGGTCCAGTTTACAGAGTGACTTACTACTGTAATGGTCCAGGTTACAAAGTGACTCACTACTGTAATGGTCCAGGTTACAAAGTGGCTCAGTGACTCACTATTGTAATGGTCCAGGTTACAAAGTGACTCACTACTGTAATGGTCCAGGTTACAAAGTGGCTCACTACTGTAATGGTCCAGGTTACAAAGTGGCTCAGTGACTCACTACTGTAATGGTCCAGGTTACAAAGTGGCTCAGTGACTCACTACTGTAATGGTCCAGGTTACAAAGAGACTCACTACTGTAATGGTCCAGGTTACAAAGTGGCTCAGTGACTCACTACTATAATGGTCCAGGTTACAAAGAGACTCACTACTGTAATGGTCCAGGTTACAAAGAGACTCACTACTGTAATGGTCCAGGTTACAAAGTGGCTCAGTGACTCACTACTGTAATGGTCCAGGTTACAAAGTGGCTCAGTGACTCACTACTGTAATGGTCCAGGTTACAAAGTGGCTCAGTGACTCACTACTGTAATGGTCCAGGTTACAAAGTGGCTCAGTGACTCACTACTGTAATGGTCCAGGATACAAAGTGTCTCAGTGACTCACTACTGTAATGGTCCAGGTTACAAAGTGGCTCAGTGACTCACTACTGTAATGGTTCAGGTTACAAAGTGGCTCAGTGACTCACTACTGTAATGGTCCAGGTTACAAAGTGGCTCAGTGACTCACTACTGTAATGGTCCAGGTTACAAAGTGGCTCAGTGACTCACTACTGTAATGGTCCAGGTTACAAAGTGACTCAGTGGCTCACTACTGTAATGGTCCAGGATACAAAGTGGCTCAGTGACTCACTACTGTAATGGTCCAGGTTACAAAGTGGCTCAGTGACTCACTACTGTAATGGTTCAGGTTACAAAGTGGCTCGGTGACTCACTACTATACTGGTCCAGGTTACAAAGTGGCTCAGTGACTCGTGTTTGCATCTCAATGTGAAAAAACTGTTTTCATGTTCTTCACAAAGAGGGCAACAGATGCTACTGAGCCAGATGTCTGTGTGTCAGGGGAGAAGCTCCAGGTGGTATCTGATTTTAAAGGCCTAGGCATCATACTTGATTCCAACCTCTCTTTTAAAAAGCAGGTGAAAAAGGTAATTCAGATAACCAAATTCAACCTAGCTAATTTCCCGATTCATACGAAATTGTTTGACTTCAGAGGTAGCAAAACTGTACTTCAAATCTATGATACTCCCCCACTTAACATACTGCTTGACTGGTTGGGCCCAAGCTTGCTGTACAACATTAAAACCTATTCAGTCTGTCTACAAACAGGCTCTCAAAGTGCTTGATAGGAAGCCCAATAGCCATCATCACTGTTACATCCTCAGAAAGCATGAGCTCCTGAGTTGGGAAAATCTTCTGCAATACACCGACGCATGTCTTGTATTCAAGATCCTAAATGGCCTGGCTCCCCCTCCACTCAGTACTTTTGTTAAACAGAAAACCCAAACCTATGGCAGCAGATCCACAAGGTCTGCCATGAGAGGTGACTGTATAGTTCCCTTAAGGAAAATCACCTTTAGTCAAACTGATTTCTCTGTGAGAGCTTCCCATGTCTGGAATACACTGCCATCAGACAGACATACCTGCACCACCTATCACACCTTCACACAAAAAAACATGGCAAAAGGACAATCGGGCTTGTGAACATAATCCCTAGCTGTGTATTGCCCCTTTCCATGTTATCTGTTGTCTGTAGCTGGTGAGGTGTGGAAACACTTTGTTGCTTTTATGAATTTTGTCTTGTTGCTTTTTGTGCTATGTTGCTCTGTCTGTATGCTACGTGTTGCTTGTTCTATGTTGCTCTGCGTGTGCTCACTGCTCATTGATTGACTGTATTGTTATTGTAATTGTTTTTATTAACCTGCCCAGGGACTGCGGTTGAAAATTAGCCGGCTGGCTAAAACCGTCACTTTTACTGAAACGTTGATTAATGTGCACTGTCCCTGTAAAAATAAAATAAACTCAAATATAAAATTGTACTCTATTCCCTAAATAGTGCACTATGTTGACAGCGCACTGGCCAAAAGTAGTCCACTATGTAGGGAAAAGGGTGCCGTTTGGGACAGAGACAGGGAAAGAGATGTTTTATCTCGGGGGCAGTTCATAGATCACAAACTCTCCTCTCTTCCCCTCGCCTCAACTTCTCTCCTCTCTTCTCCTCAACTTCTCTCCTCGCCTTAACTTCTCTCCTCTCTTCTCCTCAACTTCTCCTCCTCTCTTCTCCTCAACTTCTCTCCTCTCTTCTCCTCAACTTCTCTCCTCGCCTTAACTTCTCTCCTCTCTTCTCCTCAACTTCTCTCCTCGCCTTAACTTCTCTCCTCTCTTCTCCTCAACTTCTCCTCCTCTCTTCTCCTCAACTTCTCTCCTCTCTTCTCCTCAATTTCTCCTCCTCTCTTCTCCTCAATTTCTCCTCCTCTCTTCTCCTCAACTTCTCCTCTTCTCCTCTCCTCAACTTCTTCTCCTCTCTTCCCCTCAACTTCTCTCCTCGCCTTAACTTCTCTCCTCTCTTCTCCTCAACTTCTCCTCCTCTCTTCTCCTCAACTTCTCTCCTCTCTTCTCCTCAACTTCTCCTCCTCTCTTCTCCTCAACTTCTCCTCCTCTCTTCTCCTCAACTTCTCCTCTTCTCCTCTCCTCAACTTCTCCTCCTCTCTTCTCCTCAACTTCTCTCAACTCTTCTCCTCAACTTCTCTCCTCTCTTCTCCTCTCCTCAACTTCTCTCCTCTCTTCACCTCAACTTCTCTCCTCTCTTCTCCTCAACTTCTCTCCTCTCTTCTCCTCAACTCCTCTCCTCTCTTCTCCTCGACTCAACTTCTCTCCTCTCTTCTCCTCAACTTCTCTCTCCTCTTCTCCTCTTCTATCTTCTCCTCCTCTCTTCTCCTGAACTCTTCTCTTCAGTGTTCCCGTCTTTTGACAGTAAATCAAAGTTGTGAACTTAGTACAAGTTTTACAGAAGTGACATTAAAGAAAGACTATATCAGGAGAGATCAGAAATAACCACCTGATCCCGGGTCAGAAAGAACCACCTGATCCCAGGTCAGAAATAACACCTGATCCCGGGTCAGAAATAACCACCTGATCCCTGGTCAGAAAGAACACCTGATCCCGGGTCAGAAAGAACCACCTGATCCCGGGTCAGAAATAACCACCTGATCCCGGGTCAGAAATAACCACCTGATCCCGGGTCAGAAAGAACACCTGATCCCGGGTCAGAAAGAACCACCTGATCCCGGGTCAGAAATAACCACCTGATCCCGGGTCAGAAATAACCACCTGATCCCGGGTCAGAAATAACCACCTGATCCCGGGTCAGAAAGAACACCTGATCCCGGGTCAGAAAGAACCACCTGATCCCGGGTCAGAAAGAACCACCTGATCCCAGGTCAGAAAGAACACCTGATCCCGGGTCAGAAATAACCACCTGATCCCGGGTCAGAAAGAACCACCTGATCCCGGGTCAGAAAGAACCACCTGATCCTGTTCAGAAAGAACCACCTGATCCCGGGTCAGAAAGAACCACCTGATCCCGGGTCAGAAAGAACCACCTGATCCTATTCAGAAAGAACCACCTGATCCCGGGTCAGAAAGAACACCTGATCCCGGGTCAGAAAGAACCACCTGATCCTGTTCAGAAAGAACACCTGATCCCGGGTCAGAAAGAACCACCTGATCCCGGGTCAGAAAGAACCACCTGATCCTGTTCAGAAAGAACCACCTGATCCCGGGTCAGAAAGAACACCTGATCCCGGGTCAGAAAGAACCACCTGATCCTGTTCAGAAAGAACCACCTGATCCCGGGTCAGAAAGAACCACCTGATCCTGGGTCAGAAAGAAACGCCTGATCCCGGGTCAGAAAGAACACCTGATCCCGGGTCTTCTGGGTCCCAAATGTCACCCTATCACCTATTCAATGGGTCCTGGTCCAAAGTAGTGCACTATATAGGAAATATTGTGCCATTTCAGACCATTTGTGTCCAGTAGGTATGTTGGGACTATACAAAATAAATTATAGTCACTCTCACTAAAACACAACACAATACAATGCAATTTCAACGGGAACAACAGTAACGCACAACCAACCTGTTTATCTGAAAAACAGTAAGTCATATATTGTAAGTCTATTAATGAATAATTACTGCTACAGGGGGCAGCAGCTGTCCTGTTTGATTGAACAACGAGCATTCCACCCTGGCTGGTGGACTCATCCCATCCATCTTCTCTACCCGTCCCTGGGTCATCAGCAACCCATAGCATTGAGCCAGCATTGAGTCTCCTGTTATAAATCTAACAGCATTGAGCCAGCATTGAGTCTCCTGTTATAAATCTAACAGCATTGAGTCTCCTGTTATAAATCTAACAGCATTGAGCCAGTATTGAGTCTCCTGTTATAAATCTAACAGCATTGAGCCAGCATTGAGTCTCCTGTTATAAATCTAACAGCATTGAGCCAGCATTGAGTCTCCTGTTATAAATCTAACAGCATTGAGTCTCCTGTTATAAATCTAACAGCATTGAGCCAGTATTGAGTCTCCTGTTATAAATCTAACAGCATTGAGCCAGCATTGAGTCTCCTGTTATAAATCTAACAGCATTGAGCCAGCATTGAGTCTCCCCTCGCTTCATACTTGTCGCGAAACCCACTGGCTCCAGGTCATCTACAAGTCTTTGCTAGGTAAAGCCCCACCTTATCTCAGCTCACTGGTTACCATAGCAGCACCCACCCGTAGCACGCGCTCCAGCAGGTATATTTCACTGGTCACCCCCAAAGCCAATTCCTCCTTTGGTCGCCTTTCCTTCCAGTTCTCTGCTGCCAATGACTGGAACGAACTGCACAAATCTCTGAAGCTGGAGACTCATATCTCCCTCAGTAGCTTTAAGCACCAGCTGTCAGAGCAGCTCACAGATCACTGCACCTGTACATAGCTCATCTGTAAACAGCCCATCCAACTACCTCATCCCCATACTGTATTTATTTATTTATTTTGCTCCTTTGCACCCCAGTATCTCTACTTGCATATTCATCTTCTGCATATCTAGCACTCCAGTGTTTAATTGCTAAATTGTAATTACTTTGCCACCATGGCCTATTTATTGACTTACCTCCCTTATCTCACCTCATTTGCACACAATGTATATAGACTTTTTTCTACTGTATTATTGACTGTATGTTTGTTTATTCCATGTGTAATTCTATGTTGTTGTTTGTGTCGAACTGCTTTGCTTTATCTTGGCCAGGTCACTGTTGTAAATGAGAACTTGTTCTCAACTGGCCTACTTGGTTAAATAAAGGTGAAATAAAAAATACATTTAAAAAATCCTAGAGTAAAACCTTTTTCAGTCTCTTTTCCAACAGACACTGGGAGACAAATTCACATTTCAGCAGGAAAATAATCTAAAACACAAGGCCAAATCTACAGTGGAGTTGCTTACCAAGACGACATTGAATGTTCCTGAGTGGCCTAATTACAGATTTGACTTAAATCGACTTGAACATCTTTGACAAGACTTAAAAATTGCTGTCTAACAATGATTAAGGATCAACTTGACAGAGCTTGAAGAATGTTTTAAAGAATAATGGGCAAATATTGTATAAATCCAGGTGTTCAAAGCACTTAGAGACTTATCCAAAAAGACTCACAGCTTCAATCACCACCAAAGGTGCTTCTACAAAGTATTAACCCAGGGGTGTGAATACTTATGCAAATGAGATATTTTAGTATTACATTTTTAATACATTTACAAAAAAAATCTAAAAACATGTTTTCACTTTGTCGTTATTCGGTACTGTGTGAAGATGGGTGAGACATTGTTTTTTTTAATCCATTTTGAATTCAGGCTGTAACTCAACAAAATAAGTAATATGTAATAAGTGGGAGAGCAGTTTCCAAGGGGGACGGGGGTGTCATGATGCCCCGAAATTCTGAAATTGCCTTTTTGCCCCCCCCCCAATTTTATCATTGCTCTGTGATACCAAATACGACATGGGTGTGCTTTAGGACCATGCGGACGCCTTAGAGCGGACAGGTAGGCCATTATGAGGTTTCAGTCGACTGGATTTAGAACCACGCAGACACCACAGAGCGGGCGGACAGGCTGCTCTGTGATTAAAGTCTGCCTTGTCCTAGACAGATTTACATGGCTATTGTGAATGCTGCGTGTAACAAATCCGGTATCAGGATAAATAAAAAGCAAGGTCTGCTAACTTTCTTTAATTATCTTTAATTAACGCAAACAATAAATGGCAAATGCAATTTTCGTATATACGGGTTCACTGTATCTCCGCGCAGGGTAGAACAAGGAACTGGCAGGAAGTACGTAAACAGCTGTTCTTATACCGTGATGACGTAGTTCCAACGCGTCTGTTGGCCTATCACAGTAGAGGCTGAGCGCGGTTTAAACTTTGCTCAGCCTATGCTGGCACTCGGACTTGTCCAAGTCCCTTAGTGCTCTCCTCTGTCCGCATCTGGTTATTGGGTAGATTAGATCCGTCTTGTGTCTCCTCCGATTCTACACTCAAACAGTCCCTTATTTGGTATTGATCAGTGCCCTAACCTCCCTGGTTGGCCTAGAGATATGCACCCCTCTCCAGATTGACCACAGCTTTTATGGCCTGTCACTCAATGTCGGTCAGTCTTTACTCATCTACACATCTGTATTGTTTGTGTGTGTGTGTAACAAAACAATATTCATCTTCAAACAATATGCTAGCGGGCTATAGTGCATAAACATAAATCCTAACACTATCAAAATGTTGCGCCAGGGTTAGCCTACATGAAACACAGCCCTTATTCCCTTCCCCAGATCTGTGCCTCGACACAATCATGTCTCGGAGCTCTACGTACAATTCCTTCGACCTCATGGCTTGGTTTTTCTAAAATCAAATACAATTTTATTGGTCACATACACGTGTTTAGCAGATGCTATTGTGGGTGTAGCGAAATGCTTGTGCTTCTAGTTCCGACAGTGCAGCAATATCTAACAAGTAATATCTAACAATTGGTTTTTGCCCCTGACATGCACTGTCAACTGTGGGTTCTTTTATAGACAGGTGTGTGCCTTTTCCAAATCATGTCCAATCAATTGAATTTACCACAGGTGGACTCTAATCAAGTTGTAGAAACATCTCAAGAATGATCAATGGAAACAGGATGCACCTGAGCTCAATTTAGAGTCTCATAGCAAAGGTTCTGAATACTTATGTAAGCAAGGTATTTTTTGTGTGGTTTTTTTGCAACAATATTTAAAAAATATGTTTTCGCTTTGTCATTATGGGGTATTGTGTGTAGATTGATGAGGAAAACATTTAATTTGATACATTTTAATAAGATGGATAACCTCTGATAGTGGATTTGCAGTCCAGTTGATAGCAAATCCACTATCCGAGGTTATCCATCTTATTATTATGTGGCATTAGCCAATAGCATTTTGCTACACTCGCATTAACATCTGCTAACCATGTGTATCTATCTGTTCTATCTTCTTTCACACGGCAAAAAGCAAAAAGTCAGACACCAACAGGCTCCTGAAGAGCATCTTATCCCAAAAGATATAAGACTGCTAAATAGTTTACAGAATGGCTAACAGAATAGCTAACAAAATGGCTAACAGAATAGCTAACAGAATGGCTAACAAAATGGCTAACAAAATGGCTAACAGAATGGCTAACAGAATAGCTAACAGAACGGCTAACAAAATGGCTAACAGAATGGCTAACAGAAATAGCAGCTTCTTGTCATTGTTGCTAGCTATCTGGCCATCCAGAATCATGGCAGCTTCTTGTCATTGTTGCTAGCTATCTGGCCATCCAGAATCATGGCAGCGTCTTGTCATTGTTGCTAGCTATCTGGCCATCCAGAATCATGGCAGCTTCTTGTCATTGTTGCTAGCTATCTGGCCATCCAGAATCATGGCAGCGTCTTGTCATTGTTCCTAGCTATCTGGCCATCCAGAATCATGGCAGCTTCTTGTCATTGTTGCTAGCTATCTGGCCATCCAGAATCATGGCAGCTTCTTGTCATTGTTGCTAGCTATCTGGCCATCCAGAATCACAACACACGGCCTTCTGCCCCACTGAAGCGTGCGCCAAATTTTTGTGACGTTCTCAGCTAACCAGCTAACCTGTCTTTGGAGGACTGCTCCTACTGTGGAGGGCCAATATGGCCGACCCCGGTGGCTTCAAAGCCTCTCAGTGTCCTATATATAGCATCAACAATCTGGCTCCCCGTCTCTCTCTCTCTCTCTCCCCCCCATCCCCACTTCCTTTAGAAAATGCCAGATGTATGTGTCAGGTGGAAGCTAACTCAATGTAGCCCTCGCTTTCATAATTCTAATAGATTTACATTTCCTCTGACCTCTCCAATCACTTTGGAATTCATGTTTAACAAAAAAACAAATAGCTGTTTTTTCTTTCTCTCTACTCTGTTACCATGCAACAGCACTGCATATAAAAAAGGGGGACTTGACATTTGCATAGGTAGTGCAACGTTTGTACAGTATGATAGTACAGTCAATAGGATTTAGGCCATATGAAAAATACCTTGATCTTTGGTTCAGTATAGTTAGAGTGCTGCAGAAGCAGCCTTGTTATAGACCAGTCATGATATAGACCCGTCATGATATAGACCCGTCATGATATAGACCAGTCATGATATAGACCAGTCATGGTATAGACCAGTCATGATATAGACCAGTCATGATATAGACCAGTCATAGTATAGACCAGTCATGATATAGACCAGTCATGATATAGACCAGTCATGATATAGACCAGTCATGTTATAGACCAGTCATGATATAGACCAGTCATGATATAGACCAGTCATGGTATAGACCAGTCATGATATAGACCAGTCATGATATAGTACAGTCATGATATAGACCAGTCATGTTATAGACCAGTCATGTTATAGACCAGTCATGTTATAGACCAGTCATGATATAGACCAGTGATGATATAGACGAGTCATGATATAGACCGGTCATGATATAGACCGGTCATGGTATAGACCGGTCATGATATAGACCGGTCATGATATAGACCAGTCATGATATAGACCAGTCATGGTATAGACCAGTAGACCAGTCATGATATAGACCAGTCATGATATAGACGAGTCATGATATACACCAGTCATGATATAGACCAGTCATGCTTTACAACATTCATGTTATAGACCAGTCATGATATAGACCAGTCATGATATAGACCAGTCATGATATAGACCAGTCATGTTATAGACCAGTCATGATATAGACCAGTCATGATATTGACCAGTCATGTTATAGACCAGTCATGATATAGACCAGTCATGTTATAGACAAGTCATGATATTGACCAGTCATGTTATAGACCAGTCATGATATAGCCCAGTCATGTTATAGACCAGTCGTGATATAGACCAGTCATGATATAGACCAGTCATGATATTGACCAGTCATGATATTGACCAGTCATGTTATAGACCAGTCATGATATAGACCAGTCATGATATAGACCAGTCATGATATTGACCAGTCATGATATTGACCACTCATGTTATAGACTAGTCATGATGTAGACCAGTCATGATATTGACCAGTCATGTTATAGACCAGTCATGATATAGACCAGTCATGATATAGACCAGTCATGTTATAGACCAGTCATGATATAGACCAGTCATGTTATAGACCAGTCATGATATAGACCAGTCATGTTATAGACCAGTCATGATATAGACCAGTCATGATATAGACCAGTCATGATATAGACCAGTCATGATATAGACCTGTCATGATCGACCATTATAACTCAGCCTCAAAAACACCCTTTATTTGCTGCACAATTTGGAACTATTAGCATCAGGCATTTAAAGACTAATTGTTATTCAATATTTCGTTAATTATTGACAACATTTGGCATTTTACACTATTCCTATGTCAGTGCGAATGTTTAACAATATATTTCTATATTGAAGCCATGTGAACTGCAAACATGCTGAGCATATTTAGCGAATATGAGATAGGCCTCCATTTTGTTGGTTTGTTTCTGTAGGCTATTTGACAAACTAGGAAGTAATATTCATATTTCAGTTCATGACAACGCAGTACATGAAATACCGTAAATACGCAACCGGAAGCAACCACATATTTAGCCATGGAGCACATTCTGATTGGCCAGTGAGGGGCCTACACGTCACCCCGCTCCTCCGCTCTCTCCACTGGCTTCCAGTTGAAGCTCGCATCCGCTACAAGACCATGGTGCTTGCCTACGGAGCTGTGAGGGGAACGGCACCTCCGTACCTTCAGGCTCTGATCAGGCCCTACACCCAAACAAGGGCACTGCGTTCATCCACCTCTGGCCTGCTCGCCTCCCTACCTCTGAGGAAGTACAGCTCCCGCTCAGCCCAGTCAAAACTGTTCGCTGCTCTGGCACCCCAATGGTGGAACAAACTCCCCCACGACGCCAGGTCAGCGGAGTCAATCACCACCTTCCGGAAACACCTGAAACACCACCTCTTTAAGGAATACCTAGGATAGGATAAAGTAATCCTTCTAACCCCCCCCCCCCCCCCCCCCCTTAAAAGTGTTAGATGCACTATTGTAAAGTGGTTGTTCCACTGGATATCATAAGGTGAATGCACCAACTTCTAAGTCGCTCTGGATAAGAGCGTCTGCTAAATGATTTAAATGTAATGTAAATGTACAACTTGTTTATTCATCAAAACCCCCTTTTGTGCCAACCGCCAGCTACGCCGCCCATAATTCTGCTTTAGAAAAAAATTGCTTAAAATATTTAGACCACTGTGTTATGGTTTGTTTAAAATAGAACCCAGGGTACATTTTGGACTCAGCCCAGGTTGACCTCTGGGGGGGATCCACAAAGAGGACTAAACTCTTATCACAGATGGATTCTGGTCCAATACCCGGATAATAGAAGTCAGCAGAAATGAAGCAGCCATAGAGAGGTAGGCAGGAAAATAAAATGGTGGCTTATCCCGTAAGGTCCCTAGTGAGAACCCATCATTGCGTCCCAATTGGCACCCTATTCCCTACATAGTGCACTACTTTTGACCAGAGTCAATAGGGCTTTGGTTCAAAAGTAGTGCACTTGATAAGGCAATAGGATTCCTTTTGGGACACAACTATCCCTGCTGCTGCAGCCACCCCCCCCCCCCCCTCCCCAATGGGATGCCAGCGCAGATGGGAAGAGCTGAGGGATTAGGGAATGTTTATTCTCCCTCCTCTCAAGGTCCTAGCTAGACACTGAAAGACATGTACACACACACACACACACACACACACACACATATATACACACATATACACACACACACACATATACACACACCCACACACACATTTACACACACACCAAAATGACACCCAATTCCTATGTCAGGGGTTCTCAAACTGTTTTCATCAGAGACGCTCTCATAATGAGAATTCAAGTGAGATAAAAAATAGCATACGATGAGTTTTACTATTTATTTATTTTATTTTATTTAACTAGGCAAGTCAGTTAAGAACACATTCTTATTTTCATAGACGGCCTAGGAACAGTGTGTTATTAACTGCCTTGTTCAGGGGCAGAACAATTGATTTTTACCTTGCCTTTTACCTTACTATGACTTGGGCAGTGCGTGGCCGGAGGAACCAAGTCTCGGCCCAGGGAAGGAACGTTTTAAAGGCATCGGAGAAGAAATGTTGCGGTTTTCATGTCAGAGTGATGTTTTTGTTGTTGCAGCTCTAAAGATAATATCCTGCAAATCCCAAACATTTTTCTATGAGGTGAAGAGAAAACTTAGCAGTTTTAAAGCTTAAATTTCAGTGCATTCCTGTTATTA